>NC_064874.1:10636771-10641771 GCF_943734745.1 Anopheles darlingi | reverse complement strand
CGGGATTTTTAGGAGCAGCAGCAGAAGCTGATAGCAGCTAGCAATGTGGAGAAGGTGGACGTCGGTAAGATCGTGCGCGAAGAGCAGACGCGAACGAAGGATCTGCTGGTGAAGCTACTGCAACCGACGGGTGTCGTATCGGCACTGCCCGTTGACGCAACCGACTTCCAGAGTTGGCTGGAGGCAACGGTTGGCTGCATCAAGGAGCAGCACGAACGGCTGGTACAAAGCCACGCCACCAATAACAGTAGCACCAGTAGTAACAGCAACAGCAGTAGTACGGCTAGCCAAACAACTACCACCAACACTATCACCACCGGCACCTCTACTGGCACCAGCAGTAGGAGTGATAACGGCGATAGCACTCTAATCGCCAACAATAATCTTAACAATCCGCGCAGCATCGCTAATAACAATAGTTTACAAAAGAGCAACAGCAACGACTCGGCAACCGTTGTCGTCGTCGATAGTAACAAGAATGGTGCTGCCGCAGCCGCAACGGACAGTAGCGGTGAGGAAGAAGAACAGCAGACGCTGGCGCTGCGCAATGAGCAGCTACAGAAAACCGTAGATCAGTATAAAATTATCATAGCCGATACGGTAAGTACGCCCCCGTTAGGCAATCCCATTGGTCCCAATCAATCAACTTTTGTTGACTATACCATTCGCCTGTCGCTTCATCCATAGGAAATTATGCTGAAAAACCTGGAAGCGAAGGTGATCGAGCAGGACATCCACTGGCGTACGGTGGTGCAAGCGAAAGAGAAAGAGCTAACCTTGCTCAAGTCAGCCGGAGCCGTTCAGTAGCCCTAGCCGGCTTCCGTCGATTGAAACTCCGTAGAGTTGGCAGCGAGGGAGCGAGCGAGTGAACGACGGCGATCGATCAGACATTAAATTGTAATACAATAGATCGATCTGTCGAAGTGTGTATGTGTGTGTGTGTGTGTGTGTGTGTGTTGGTTAGGTGCGTGTCACATGTCCCCGGATAGACAATCCACCGAGTGTGTATTCCATGAGGCGAGGAGGAATGGGGAAATCCTCAAAAAGGAGGTGCATTTCCGAAGAGTGGTATATAGGATAGCGTGTAAGCTTAACAGTAGTAGATGACAAACGAGAGAACACCAGCGAGAAAACTAGCATGTTGAGGACATGAAAAGGGAAAGTAGAAGACCTGTATCGGTCAGTGCCTCTACTATGTTTGGCTTTCCGGTCTACTGTTTTTCGGCCAATTTTTGACATTCTGATTGAACATACCTTTCTCCTTGGGCAAGGTCGCCGGGGCGACGGTAGATTGTTGCATTTCATTAACATTCGGACTAAAGTTCCACAACAACCATCTATTTTTCTAGTTGTTTTTTTTTTACTTACTATAATGCTTTGTTACTACTCATGTGTCTACTCAGTGTCACCATTTTTTGCTCAGCAAAGAATGAAGGTTCTCCGAATCTAATTGTATGTATGTTTGATCTTTTTTTGTTTTCCTACTCATTTACTCTTTGCGCGGGTTCTTCCTAACGATCGCGATAACATATGGCTAGACCACCGAACACCACAAGACACAGCAGAACGAAGCACCGGAAGGGATCGTCTGTTTACCGGAGAAGGATTAAGTTGATGAATTGTGGGAGTCCTACATTGATATCTGTGGCCAATAGATGTTTTGCAATTGTTTGAGGACAGTTGTGTCTGTGGCTGTGCGTGCGAGCTGCTCTTTCGCGATATTTTGAAGCACAGAGAGTGTAAGTTTAACAGACACATAGCAGATATTGGCAAAGCCATTCGCACAAACCTGGGAGTTTTACAATAAACGCATACACACATACAGACACACACACATACACGCAAACACCTGGGCACAGAAAATGGCGCGAAATTTCTATCGCCCATTAGCCGCTGGAGAGTACACACTCTTTCCACTCGAATGTAATGTGCTGCTGCGAACTGTGAAGGTGCTGGTAGTCGGCAAGAATAATTGATCCTGGAGAAGGAGGGTAACAATCCGTACTCAGTAAGTTTAGAAATCCCTCTATAGACTCTAGTACAGAAGAGCAGAGATAGCGCGCGCGCGCGTGAAGGAGTAATAACGCATATTTTGTTTGTATCTTTACGATCGATTTAGGCTATTATTATTACGAATGAGCATAAGATAGTAGACACAAACGAATGGGGACTGGCAACAAAATGTAGCTAAACGGAGTGCTCGGATTTGGAGGGTGCGTCGTAATGACAGCACAGATATATGAAAGGAAGAAAGGATAGAATAGCGCAAAATGCGCCTCACTACGAACATATGCGTCGAAAAAGAGTTAGCGAAACAACAACAAGGTATAAAACAGAACGGATCGTATGCGTGTGTAAGCAACAAGTTTTGTGCGAAAATGGTAGAAACTTCTGCAATATATAACTATAATAATTATGATTATTTTATAAACGTGTCCAGCATTATTTCCAAAATGGGTTCGGGATCTTTTGGACGAAATATGGTAAACAATTACAATCAACCACGCTCCTACTCTCATGATTTTACTTTCTTTTCGTTGGATTATTAACTCCACTGATTTATACACCCGTCATAATTTTATCACCAGAGAAGCAGAAGCAAAGCATATTCGAAAAGCACAGCAGCCGGACCACGCTGCCCTTTCTCCTTGCAAGGGATACGAAAGTGTTGAATAAGTAGAAGAGAGAAGTGAGCAAACAGTAACGAGTCCTACCCCCTAGCCTCACGTGTAATAAACCGACGAATTAAATAAAGCAAACAAAAAAAAAACAATATAACAAAAAACATAGATTAAAAAAGAAATAAACGAAAAAGCAAAACTGCTGCAAAAACAGCGTGTTAAGCGAGAATCAAAACATTCTAGAAGGAAAAATCAGAGTTTCAGGAGAGGGCAACCTACGACGTTCGCTTAAATCGGCTTAAATATTTCCTTTGTGCAACACAATACAATTGCGTACAGGAATCGTACGGCTGTTTGCCGGTTCATTTGATAATTTCTTTTTAACTTACCCTTCTTCAAAGAATTAAAGGTGAATTTCAATAGGTGGTGCCAGGCGGAGCGTAATTAATTACGGACGGAGTAATTAATTCAACAGCACAAATTGAATGATAATAGAATGAAGAGGTCGCCCTCGTCAGTAGTCATCTTGATGAGGCTACAATAATCTTCTAAACACAAACTATTTTTTTGTTCTTCCATCTCATTTGCTTGCTTCATCTCCTTTTCACCATCTGTTTTTTTTTGTGGAAGAATAGGCACCAGGTCAACGATTGATCATTTGTCAACGATCCTTCTTCTCTGGTACGCTTTTTACGGATTGTCAAACGATCAACGTTGTCGATCCGCAGTAGCCTACTTCCCCGTGTCTCAGAAGGTGACTTACGCGCACTGTGGCGCACAGGAGCAGCAGCATTACTCTCTCTCTTTATTATTTCATTCATAGTCGGCCTTGTGCCACATACCGTTATCATATGATCTGTTGTGTCTTGGTTACCTTTCTCAATACGCTGTTTTCAATACGTTACACGGTTTTGCGGTGGCCCTAGCTGACTCGGCTCGCTTTCGTTTTCTAAATTTTCCGCTCTACTGTTTCTATTGTTTCCTTCCCTTTCTTCGCGATTGATGGGGACCGGATGCAAAAACATAGATTCATTTGATTAATCATTTCAAAGTTTCATTTAATATATTACTTTCTCAGCTCCACTCTACTGTTTAGCAGGGTTCGTATGTGTTAGAGGGTGTGTGCATTGTATGCCGGCCATGCCGTATGCAGGATTAACAGAGAATTCTGAATCCTTTCAAACAAGGCTCTTGTGCTGGCTGATTCCTAGTGTCACACACATGCTAAGAGTGATTCAGGCCCAGTGCGCTTCTGATTCACATGTGTGTGTGTGTGTGTGGTTTTTGTAACGGAGACAAATGCGCTTTTTCACATTATTCATCTTTTCTTAACGTATATTTTTTCCTTTCTCTGTCCATCTATTATCAAACACATCACTGAACGTCGGAGGCTGATGGTTTGTATCTGATCGACCGCGAATAGCAGAACCCTCTCTTCGCATTTAAAACCTTCCCCTTTTTGGCCCATCCTAGAGGTGGGAATGAGGCGGGGCGGCGACCACGAAACATTATTATTTCTTCTCAATTTCTAGCTAGCAAAAAAAATTCATTTGATCGACCACCAATTGATCTTTCGCACACTCATGTACCATTCCTACACCCTTCGCTTTGCCATTAAGTCTCATTCTCTCGTTTCGTACACGCTTTATCGTGGGATAGTTCTTCGTGTTTTTCGCGAAGGACGTTTTAAATCCTCTAGATGCGTGGCATTAGATGCTTTGCACACAAGAATACCTGCTTTCACAGGACGTTACTGATACGGCTGGGCTGCTGCATGAGCCTCAAAACACACGAAACCACCGCTCACGATGCCGTTTCGCTATCGGTTTTCTTCCTTCGCTCGCTACTCAATCACCGAAAACCGAATTTGCCTGTTCCTGACAGAGAGCATCATGAATTCTAACTCGCTTCCTCCACCTGAGACACCAAAACATAGCGATGGTGTAATGCACGCTGGAGTACTGCGCGCGCTTTCTCTTGATCTTTAAATCAACGCCAGCGTCATCGATCAGTGGCGATCTGCTTTTCCGTCATTGAGTTTTTTGCTTTTTCCTTCTTCTTACCTTCAGATTTTTTTTTACTGAGAAACTTAATGCCATATAATAGTGGCGGGTTTATGTGAATAAATCCAGCATTTTAGTATTTCCTACTATTTTGGACACACGCACACGCACCGTTTTTTTTTTCGCCGCGGGCGTTGCACGCGACAGAAAGAAGAGCGTGTCGACCGTCCAATAAAAGTAAGACGCGGGCGCGCACATACTCAGACGCACAAACATCTTAAAAACGCACACACAATCATCTTCATCAGCCATCGTATCGTATTTTATCAATATAATCATCTGGAAAAGAATAGGCCAGTTGTACGCGCTGTCCTCT
>NC_064874.1:10626771-10631771 GCF_943734745.1 Anopheles darlingi | reverse complement strand
GTCGCTAGCGATAGATGGAGCAGCCACCGAAGTGCGCCGCCGACGGAGAAAGAGGTTCAAGAAGAGCGTAAAGCCGCACTTCACGTATAGGCCACCGTACAGCGCCAACCAGTTGAGATGAGTAATCGTGGGATCCTGCCTGTGCGATGGTGGGGCCGTAGTCACGACGTGGATCGCGAAATTCACGCTATGAATCATGCTCGAACAGGATGCCGATTGGCAGAGTTTTATTGTTGGACTGACGATGATTCAGAAAAAAGCATCCCACGCTTGCTTGCAAAAAGGTCTTCGCTGTGATTGATATGGTGTGCGAGAATGAAATTTGATAAGCAGCACCCTTTGAAGCGTTTTCCCGTAAAGTTGTGGTAGCCAGTAGCTACAGTGAATGAAGTTATGAACGATTGTGCCGCTTCCGTGTACATATTTGCAACCACCCGTTGTTCTCCGTAAGGTTGTGCAATGTTTGCTGCGTGTTCCTGTTTATTGGTCGAGCTCAGAGCTGCATCAAACTGCGGCAGAAAGCGGAACTGCACATGGAGTGCAGCAGTGCGGTAAAAGGGGTCTCGCAAACAACCTTCGAGTCGAACAGACAGTTAGAGGTCGAATAGACGGCCAAGGTGTAGGGGGGCAACACCGCCCATGCCCGTACCCATGCGATCCAGAGTTGATGGTCGCCATAACCAGTAACCGTAACCATGATCCCGAACAACGGAAAATGCAAACGAAAAAGACTGCAACACGAGTGGAAAATGCATTTTCCAACCAACCGCCCTCGGAAAACCCGGTGCCTCATAACACGATTCACGCGCCCGTGCACACACACATACATATTCACACACGCCAACGACGTCACCAAACGGCCGGGCGCTCCTAGCAACAGTGCGGCGGGCACACTATTTTGATTGGAGCACACACACGCGCACACATACACCTCACCGCGAGTCACGCAGCGGTGTACTGGCAGCATCATCAAATCCCACATTTTACGTACCTGCTGCTCTAGACCTGTACCATTTTGGTTAATAGCATTACTCATATTACAATGAGCGTTCGTATGGTTTTGTTGCGTTTCTTCCACCGTAGGTATAGAGAGGAAAGAAAGGACACTCCCGCTGCTGCTGCTGCTTTGCTGGTACACACGATTTGCTGCTGAACGCTGTTTTAAAGTTTTTCGCTTGTATTTAAGCCTTTGTCTTTGTTGCTTTTGCCAGTTTCACCTTCACTTGGCTTGCTTTTGCTTCACTGCACACACACACACATACAAAACACACGCAAGAAAGAGAGAAGGAAAGGGGTTTGCATTAAAAAGATGGTCGATAATTGCGTAAGATAATTCAAAAGATTGCACTACAAAAGGGGTGATCCTGTAGGAGGAGTGCACTTTGTGGGTCGTGCAAAAAGCCCTCGATCATTCACGGCACACGAACGCGAACTCACGCACGCACGCTCTTCAGTCTTTTCGCGTTTTCTTTTTCCGCGTCTGGTTTTCTCGGCCCACAGTGCTGTGGTTTGCGCTTACGTTGCGAAAATGGATACTGCAAATAATCTTCGCGTCGAGCGAGCGTCGCACGATTTCTCTTCTTTCCGTCCTCCAGAAGCCACAAAGAAGGGTGGCAAAGCAGGGGCAAAAAGGGAGGAAAAAAGGAAAAATCTACGCTGCACCCGCGTCACTCGCACGCACAGCAGCCACAGCCGCTGATCTCTTTTCCGTTAATCTCGCCACAGAATAATTTACGTAATATAGCTACCTTATTTAATGGACAAAAAGAAAATGTTTTCACAGTTTTCACGCTGACGAAGATGCTTTATAACTTGCGGGACACTCTAGTCCAAAAGCAAAACGGTCCGTTTTTACGGTCAACTAATAATTTGCTGTTTCGCGTTCGCGAACGCCTCTCGAGGACGATTTCGCTTGCTTGCTGGCTTGCTAGGTAGCTGCTTTCTGAGCGTGAGATCGCTGTGCAAATCGTTTTCTCCTTTTCCTGCCACCGTTGTCAGCCAACTAGGCCAAATGCTCTCTCTCTCTTTCGCTCTCGAACGGGCTTCTTTTTCTTTGTGGCTCTCTCACGGCGATGATGAGGGAGTGAGAGAAGCGTGGAAACTGCCGCTGCACAAGCGATTTTCAATCGTGAATTTTACCCTTTTCTGCACACCGACTGTCTCTGCAAACACACCGTGACCGAAGCCAAACCGTTGGCAAGCACGTAGAAAGCACGTCAGCTGAGCTGGCACACTTTAATGCACGATTTAGTTCGAAGAAAACGCCACCACGTTTTTCCACAGTTCGGAGTTTTCTCCAAGAAGAGACGAAAAAGGCCTGTCAAACGAACAAGTCGTCGCCGTGCTGCCAGCGCTGTCCGTGTTGCCAAACTCAGTCTTTGTTTCAAGCGCGCTTCATAGCGCAATCCAACTTCAGCACGGTCAACACGGCTTCGCGATCGCAAACACAGCAAAACGTGCTCGGAAAAGTGTTTTGTAAACTTTTTTGTTTCGTGAAATAAACGCCGAATTAACTAAGCATTCGGCAAAATTTAACCACTTTAGCGCAACATGGCATCAATGAGAATCAAGTAAGACTGTTGCGGCAACTGTGGGGCCTAGTGGACGGCGGAATTTGATGGATTTTTCCTTGCAGAAAACCTACTACCCGGCGCGGTAAGCGGGCACTGGAAGACAGGGAACCGAAAACAATCGAAAACATTAAGAAAACGCTTCTCATGGAGGGTCGCAAGTGTTCGAATGAAATCCGGCAAGCCCTGAAGGATTTGAATCTGCTGAAGAAGCCCAACTCGCGCATGATGAGGCGCAACAACGACGTGACCCCGTTCGAGGATGCCACTCCGCTGGAACAGTAAAGCAACCGGACCGATTGCACTAGGTCAAATTCAAACGTATTTTTCAATTCCCATTTGCAGCCTGGCCAAAACGAACGATTGCCACTTGTTTCTGTTTGGATCGTCATCGAAAAAACGGCCCAACAATTTGGTCATGGGTCGCATTTACGAGGAGCAAGTGCTGGATATGGTCGAGCTCGGAATCGATAACTACAAAGCGCTGGCAGACTTTAAGACGGAAAAGATTTCACAGTTCACCAAACCGGTCATCGTGTTCAACGGTTACAAGTGGAAGCTAACGGAGGAGTTGCGTCGAATCAAAAGCCTGCTGCTGGACATGTTCCGCGTGGGCGAGGTAGAGTCTATTCGTCTGCAGGGGCTGGAGCATGTTTTGAGCTTCACGCTAACGGACGATCTGACGATACTGGTGCGATCGTATCGCATTATGCTGAAGAAAAGCGGGCAACGTACTCCACGGATCGAGCTGCTGGAGATGGGTCCATCGCTGGATCTGTCGATACGTCGCACAAAGATCGCTTCGGATGACCTGTACAAGACGGCCATGAAACAACCGGCAATTCTGAAGGCAGCCAAGCGCAAGAATGTTTCGCGTGATGAATTGGGCAATGTGCATGGTAGAGTGCATGTAGGCAAGCAGGACATTAATGCTCTGCAAACGAGAAAGATGAAGGGTCTGCGGAAGACAGCGGACGAGAAACGGGCGGAAAAGTTGAGCAAGCAGAAGCGCAATTCGAGGGGCGCGGAAGACGAATCGATGCAGGACGATGACGGTGATAACGCTTACGGCACAGACAACGATCGCATGGATGCTGATAGTGGACCGGATGAGTAAAGAGCCATGCGAGAGCATTCATTTGGTACAATAAACTATGCAGTAAGACTCCATTCCCGTTTTTCATTAGGTGTCTGGAAAATTCCGCAAAGTCGAATATTTTGAAAATCTGTTCCGAGTGCCAAGGTGACTTTCAAAGAGTTCCAAAAAGTTTCAGAGAGCCTAACAAATGTTTCTCACTGTACATTTGTCAGGCTCCAGCATCTTGTTTTGCTTCAAGAGCCAGGGAGTGAGGATTGATTCCGGGATTTTATTGCCAAAAATTTCGTAAGTTTTCGGTTCCCGGGGACGAAAGTAGGTCCAAATCCGTGTTTCAGACTGCAGTCTTTCACAATGCCGGTAAGTATTCCATATGTTCGATCGATTCACGGCGTTCAGTGGTAATTGAATTCCCTGGATTGATTAGTCATCACAGGCCCCGTACGGGTGTGTCGCCACAAAGATAACAAAAGTTACCCCGATCTCTCGTTCTAGGCCTATCACTCGCAAATCAAAGAGTACTCCCAATCGGTGGGGAATATGGCCATCCTGCCCATACGGACTCAAGTCCGGGGACCGGCCCCGACGAACGCCAGCCTGGAGCAGGATATCATCGATGAAACGCTTTACTACTTTAAGGCGAACGTGTTTTTCCGGACGTACGAGATCAAGTCGGAGGTAGACCGAGTGCTGATCTACATAACACTCTACATCACGGAGTGCTTGAAGAAGCTGCAGCGCTGCGCCAACAAAAACCAAGGCCTGCAGGAAATGTATACGCTGGCCATCTCGCGCTTTGACATTCCAGGCGAGGCCGGGTTTCCGCTCAACGCCGTTTACGCCAAACCGGGCTCCTCGGCAGAAGGAGATCTAATGAGACAGTATTTGCAGCAACTGCGCCAGGAGATCGGAATTCGCGTTTGTGAGCGAGTGTTTTCGGGCGAGGACGGCAAACCGAACAAGTGGTGGCTTTGCTTTGCCAAGAAGAAGTTCATGGACAAATCGCTCTCCGGACCAGGGCAATAGGTTACGCCGGTACGCATTCGCATTTCCTGTCCCGTTTTGTCATTTGCATTTGGCATTTTTGCCTTCAAAATCCAAATAAATTGTAAGATGAACCTTCATTTCCTTTCATTCTGAAAACTGTCGGTAAAGTCGGTAAATGTGGAAGCGCAACGGTCTATTATAATAATTTTATTTTTTAGCTGTTTCGTTTATACATTATCGCTTCCAGAAAACGAGTTTACTGCCCGGAACGAGTGGATCACGCGACGCATCGTCTGGCCCACTTAACGGTAAAGGTAATCGGCGTTGATGTTGGAAGCGATTTCCGA
>NC_064874.1:10619271-10621771 GCF_943734745.1 Anopheles darlingi | reverse complement strand
GCAGGCTAAACAAAATCAGATGCATCGTCAGCAACAGGCGGCCATGCAGGTTCGACCCGGGCACCCTGGTATGCATCCGGGTCCTCGACAGCAGATCGTCATACGCAGCCCCATGCCTCAGGGCATGAATCAACAGCAGCAGGTCCGTTGGCTTCATCATCAGCAGCAGCAGCAACAGCAACAACAACAACAACAGCAGCAGCAGCAAGCCCAGCAGCAGCAGCAGCAGCAGCAGCAACAACGACAACAACAAAACGCTTCCCAGGTGGTTGTGCGGCCTGGAGCACCAGGATTGAGTCCTATCACGCAACAAGCGATCGGTGCAGGTCCCCGAACTCCGTATCCGGTTGATCCGAATGGTTCATTGCAACAACAACAACAGCAACAGCGTATGCTACAACACCGTCTACTCCAGATGCAACTACAGCGTGACCAGGTTCAGAAAACCCAACAGCAAGCTGCTCAGCAACAGCAGCAGCAACAGCCAGGAGTACAGCCATTGCCTGGACAAATGATTTCATCACGCACCCCGGGGGCTGGCTTTCAACCGGAGGTGGTTGTCGGATCGGATGGAAACGCAATGATTGTTCAACAGCAAACGCTTGTTCCGGCTGGTTCTGCCTCTGTTGTTGGAGGCAACGGTGGTAACACAGTAGCACAGTCAGTACAGGATCCTACAGGCGCCGCTGGTACATTACAATCGCATCAGCAACAGCAAATGCAAAATAAAACCAAAACTGCCCTGGCCAATATGCTGAGCAGTCGCCTGGGCAATGGTGGTACGGTAACGGGACCGGGTGTTCCGGCGGGTCCGAGTGGTGTTACGACTCTGGTTGAGGGTGGCGTAACACCCGGTCCTGAACCATCAGCGTCCGGCACATTACGTCTGATGACGGCTCAGCACAATGCTGCGCTTCAGCAGACTATGGGACGATCGCCTCAAGAGATTCTTGCTCTTCAGCAACAGCAGCAGCAGCAACAACAAGTGCAACAGCAGCAAGTACAACAACAGCAGCAACAGCAGATTTCACAACAAATGTTACATCCACAACAGCAGCAACAACAGCAGCAACAGCTGCAGCAGCAAATCGTTCGTCGAACATTGGGCAATATGAACAACAGTGGTATGGTGCAAACAGCACTTGGACCGGGTGGACCCGTTGGCGGTGGTCCTATGGTCAATCAAATCATGCAACCCTCTTCTGGTGCCATAGCTATCGGCCCTGGAGGAGTGGGTGGTCCGGTTATGATGCAATCGGCAGCAGCCGTAGCAGTGGCGATGAAAGGAGGCCCGGCACAATTCAGTCCCGGCCGTGGCCCACTCCATCGGCCCCAGTATTATGGTCACAATCCGAATCTAAAGCTACATCCTGAGCTCTTCCTGCTTGGTTGCACCTTCCACATAATCGAGTACGATGAGACGAACAGTGCGGCCGAAATTGAGGAATGGAAAGCGATCATCAAAAAGCATGGCGGTGAAATCGAGTCATACTATGGACCAAAGGTGACCCATGTACTCTGTCGCACTCAGCGCCACGGTGTGGTCATGCAGGCGATCCGCGATGCGAAACGTTGCATCACGGTGTATTGGTTGAACGATATCGTCTTGAAGCGACAGCTGCAGCCACCGTGGCAGGCACTGCACCTACCGACACCGGCTATCTTCGGTACGCAGAAACCGGCCACTAAGCATAACATGTCGATCACCGGATTCGAGGGCGAGGAGCGACTGCGCATCAAGCAGATGATCGAGGAGTCGGGAGCACGAATGACGCCTTACTTCTCCAAGTCCAACACCGTGTTAATCTGCCGACAGATCGACAATCAGAAGTACAAGTTCGCCAAGGAGTGGAACGTCCCGGCGGTGAACACAGTTTGGCTGAGTGACATACTGCTCGGCAATCTAAATGCGATGCAGCAGTGTGAGGCGGCCAAGTATCAACAATTCAACTTAAGCTGTCACTTCCGTGTCGACTATAACCTAGTGATGCACCTGATGAGTAAGTTACCGTTGGCTTCTCAATTATATTCGTGGGCGTATTACAGATACATTTTCTCTCTAATTCTGCCGCAGCTGCGTGGAAGTCACCGATCAATTTAACTCAGGAATCGCACGAACGTGCGAAACGTACGCTCAGTGAGCTTCCTCCGCCGACGACGGGAATAAAAAAACCCCGAACCCTTCCACCGATGGAACCGATTCCAGCAGAAATTATTTGTCAGCGTCCACCGGAGGCAACGGGCGATACCATGCCGATCGTGCTGTTCTCGCAGATTGACAATACCGAGGGATTGTCACGTGCTGTCATGTAGGTGTTAACTGCAATCACCAGATGTTCTAGAGTAAGTCAGCATTCATATGATCTTTTAATCTATCTTATAGAACACTTGGCGGAAAGGTAGCTAATGGGCCAACCGAAGCGACACATCTGGTGATGACGCGCGTGGCACGTACCGTCAAGCTCATCCTGGCGCTAGCGACCGTTCGCCATCTGGTGAG
>NC_064874.1:10604271-10616771 GCF_943734745.1 Anopheles darlingi | reverse complement strand
TCATCCATCAAAATGCTTCAACAATGAACTGGACAGCGATGGCAGTGATGAGAAATCCGCTAGAAGGGGCATGGAATGCCCGATTGGCGCGATTGAAGAATCAGCCCCAAACGGACACGATTTTTTTTCGGTTTGAAAGGGTATTAAAAGTTGGTGAAATATTAAAATATTAGCGAACCTAATCCATCCAGCGTACGGCACGCGGATTGGTCGTTATCAGTATGCAAATCAAAACATAAAATCCTCTCGTGAGCGGGCGGGAGCCGGAGGTTCACCGCGGCTCGATTCGCGATCGGTACGATTGGCGGTACGTCGGCGACGACGACAGTAGCCGAGGAAGAAGGAAGAGTGATCTTCGCAAAGGGGCTACACGATCGCGCATTTAAGCATGTGTCGATCTGAACCGACATTTTATTCTCGTTGGAACTCGCGAACTGTTCGATCGGGCCGGTCATACCCCAGACTAAACAGTCGCAACCCTACCGGCGACCAACGCGTACAGTGAGTTGAGTAAGCGGAGTGCAGTTGGATCGGCAACACCGCCAGCGCTTTGATCTAAGTAGAAGGGCAAGCTGCTCTAACTTTGTGCAGTTGGATTATAGTTAACGTCCCGACGGGAGTGAAGAAAATGTTCTTTAACCAGCTGTCCGTTGGTAGCCACAAGGTGTTGGTATCATCGTTACTGGCATTATGGCTGCTTGTTTTCATTCCCAGGGCGGAATCTGCCGCTCTCAGCAGTCCGCTACCAGTGTCTCCTTGTCCTAACATTTTCAAGTACGCCACCGATAGTGTAAAGCAGCAGATCTATGGCATCGTTGACACTCGGCAGCAGCAGGTCGATAAGTCCGGCACGTTAGAGCTGCATCTGTCTATTGCTGGCGAGCTGCTTTCGGTAAGGCCCGTGGATCGGCTCACTCTAACGCTTGCTCTCAGATCATTTAGCCACTAAACAAGTGTTTTCGATGGTCTTGTACCGTATGCTGGTTCCCTTTGCAGAAGTACGTCGGTTCCATCGAGGCCATCGAAGATAATGCACAGATATTGGAGCAGTTCAATAAGGGACGGGGCGTATCGTACCGCGTTAATTTCCCGATTCAGGAGCCTCTGCCCAAGCTAACGAAAGTTATCTTCAACGGTCGTGAACTGTGCACTGGACCTGGCGATCGAGGATCCTTCGTCAGCTCGGTCACGTTGCGGCACTTTTTGCGATCGGACACGTGCACGGATGCGAAGTGCGATCGCACACCACTGATACCGCCAAAGGTATCGCCGCAGCTGACACTGACACCGGTCGCTCCGAAACCGGTGACCGGCATTGCCGTTAGGCCACAGACGGCCATTGTTCCCCCATCGCCATTACCGGTCACCAAGGCTGTGCTACCAGCAGAAGCAGTGGAGGCCCCTGTGGGTGCACCGGCAGTCCAGCATGAGTACCAGCGTACGATCGAACGCAAGGAGGAAACGAACAACCCGCAGGACAACAGCACCTCGGTGAAGTACATTCGCGAGGAGATCACCTATCGCAAGCAGGTCATCACACCGGGAGGTTCCAGTAACTTGCAGTCGGACGAACTGCAGCTTCCCTCGTTCGTAAGCGGAAACCTGGCGTCGTAGTGTGCTGTCATCATAGCCGATCGCCTCGTAGGTGGTCTGGCACGATCATCTCCTTACCGGGTAGCACACGACCAAAAGACCGACGGCCAGTTGCCTGATCCCCCCACCCTGGCTGTTCCAGCTGCTTCTCCGGCATTCGGCTGATAATTTCTGTCCGCACTAACAAAATTTTGAATAAAGATTCCAATTTTTTTTTATTTATCTCCGCATCAACTGGTGGCACTGCATGGGTGTCCGTGGGTAGGGGCACGAACACGCTGTCTGTTGGCAATATGGTGTACCGCGCTGTGGCACTTCCCGTGTGCATACGTTAATGAGTCCGATCAACCTGTTTCTTTGGAGCAAACCGTTGGAACTAGTTTTCGCTACACCTGTACTTTGCGCGCCGTGAGTCACAAGGGGGAAGGACGAGACAATATGGCTGAGAGCACGAGCCGGGGTATTCACAGTAGATTCTGCTCTGTCGGGGGCTTAGGGATGAGCGAGCGCGGGCTTTTGTGTGGCGAATGGATGGTGGGTAGCGCTAACAGCCCCTTCTTTTCGCTCCGGTTGAAAAACCGAAATCAGCGTCGTGTTGAAGGTCAATCGAATGGTCCAGTCGCTGGTTCAGCCAAACGCAGTTGATGCTGAAACCAACTAGTTCGTTTACTTAGCCGTTACACCGTTTTATTGCTTTCATTTAACTTAAGCATATTCATTGATAAGAGCCGATTCAAATTGGTAGTCGTGTAAGTGCAGGTAGTTTTTTTAAGCCCAGCAAAAAGTTTTGGAAATAATCATTACGATTGGTTGGATAACGTGACATTAGAAATTTTCAGTCGGAAAGATTTGAATAAATATGTCAATTTGTACTGGTTTGCTCCAATAAATAAGGGTTTTGAATTTAAAAAAAATAATCCACTGTACATGATTTTGAATTGAAACTTCATCACTTGATTGTTCGACTTCAATATACTTTAAAATACCCTCAAAGGACGTTGTAATGTTCGAGCATGATTTATAATTAAGAATTATTAAAGAATAATTATCCTATAACTTCTCCTTTGCATGACGGATTAAAAGGGTTGATTCCATTTCGAGTACCTTTTATTTTAATAGTGCGCAACGGCTTACTCCCCAATCATATCCATCTCGATATATCGTAACCATAAAAATGAAATGCGCCGCAGAGATTCAAATAAAAATGAACCCCACACATGCAAAAATTAAAATCGTGCATTTCAACATATTTTGAAATGTTATTGTGCAGAATAAGATTCTACTAACAAAATACCTCGTGATGTTTTTTGATGTTGTAGCTATTTTTTGTGTTCTATTTATTCTAGATATTATTATTTGTAAAACAATATCCATTTACTAAAAATCCGATATGACTTTCATAAATAATTGGGCCCGTATTTACAAGGATTTTTTAATCCTAGACGAAGATCACTTGTTCTGTAATATGAGAGCAATCATAGTGTGCGTGGTACTCGCACGCAATTGGAAATTCTAAAGGGAAATTAAAGGGTATTGCAATCTGTAACAATTATAACTTTATACATTATTTTATAGTAATTAAAATTGAATTAAACCGAAAGTCTCGAGAATTGAAAAACGGCTAGCGAAATTGAAAAATGAGAATGAGCAGAACCATACAACGGACGCTCGCTTTCCTGTGAGAAAAAAGACGTACTTTTCCGAAAGATTGAGCTTACGCATGCGCAATATTATTGGTCAATATTCTAAAATACTTTGATTGATCTAGAGTATTCAAGTTCTCCAAAATATTTTCAAGTGTCTGGGAAAACGTTAAATAAATCACAGAAATCTAGAAAATTGATCAATAATATTGCGGATGTGTAGCCGCTTTAAAGTACTCTACATGTATGTTTTAATTGGCAAGTGCATCGGTTGTTGAAACAAAAGGATAAACAACAGGAACCCAAAGAGAACACATATGAAAGAGTTTCGGTTTCATATATGTAGTATAGAATTTATTTGACTTATGATAGTCCGGCCATGCTGCTATATGGTCTGCGACATTCGGATCTAACTGTTACTGAATAAATATGATATACAAGTTTAGTGAAAGGCAGACAAATGGCCATTCGACAACCATTAACTAAGTACTTCTACGAGAATGCTTCGCTTGGCCACGGAATTTCCAGTCATTTGCAGCAATGACAAACACTTATTGGCACTATTTCAAACCTAATGAGGAATTTACGGGGATGAGTAAAAGAAGATCGTGAAGACAGCCTCCCGGGACGAGCACGCGGCCCCCTCCCGAACACACGGATCCTGGCCCCACTCAGCCCTAGGATTTTGTGATACGCAACAACCAGTAGCGGAACGGTGCCACATCGGTGTAGACGACATACTTTTCGGTATCGCATAGCAGTGTCACCTGATCGTATTGACCGACGGAGACAACGCCTCGCAGAAAGTTCTGTCGGCCGCGCTTGATGACCAGCCCACTGCCCGAGTCCCCGTTGCACGGGACTGCACCTTCCCCATCGCCACAGAACGTTCGCGAGTTGGCTGAAAACAGGCGACCAAGCTGCCGGGAGCATTCGCGCCTATCCTTGATAGTAGCCGTCACGTAGCTCGGATACTTCGCATCACCCGACTCCGTGATGCCCCAGCCAGACACGTACCCTTTGCTACCAACGACCTGGTCCTGATTGTCGCTCCCACTCCACAGACAGACAGGCCGAACCACATCGTTATAGATTATCGCTTGTGATAGCACTAGCACGGCAATATCGGAATCAGTCACCAGCAGATCCTCGTGTACGTACTCCTCGTGCGTATGGATTTTCGACACCTCCCGATCCTGATTATCGTTGTCGAAGAAGTTGTCGATGTTGAACATTCCGGGCACCACCGTGAGCTGGTCAGGCTGCCGTTCTGTGCCGTCCGGGAAGAACATGCAATGGGCTGCCGTTATCAAGTGCGTGGTACTGATGATGCTGCTGCCGCAGATGTACTGTGGTTTGGGCACTCCGGCAGTATTAAAGATCGGGGCAGCCCAAGGAAACTGGCCCCGGGAGGAACGCTTTCCATTGATCGATAGCCGGTTACCCAGGGGAGCCACCGTACCGCAGAGACTGAAACCAGAGAGCAGACACGAAGAATGAAGATAGATCATTTGGACCTCGCAATTTGAATAACTTACATTTCAGAATTGGTTGCAGACGGCGACTGCGGTTGAGGTTGGGGCTGCGACTCCGGTTGGGGTTGTGCTTGTGGCTGTGGTTGCGGCTGGGGCACAGTTTGAGGTCGTGGTCGTTCAGGATACTGTGGTACTGTCTGCACTGGAGGTTGATAAACGGTCGGGCGTGTAACTGGCTGCACTTGCGGTCTAAAGACATTGGGCCGCTGAGTGACCGGTTGCTGTTGTGCCGGTGACTGGAAGCCATTGCCCATGCCTGGCAGGAACTGTATTCCATTACCCTGAGCCCCGAACGGTAGTTGCTGTACCTCAGTGTACAGTGTGTGATCCAGATTGACCGTCGTTACGATTCGTCCTTGGGCCGGTGATCCGCTGCAGACCGTTTCACCGTTCACTCTGATGGCCAGCACCTTCGGGTAGATGTTTCTAAACGGAAAGTTCACCCGGTACTGTGCCGGTAGGTTGTTGTAGATGTCACGGAATGTTTCTTCATTCGATTTCACCAGAGTGATCGAGCCTAGGTTTTGCTGTTCAGAGAAAGAGAGAGAAAAATAAAAAGAGGAAAAGAATGAGAGGGAAAGCGGAAAGATGTTTCATTGTGAGAACTAATTAACACTTTAGTGATCAGCAAGGAAGATTGTTGTGAAGAGCTCTCTGCCACAGATTTACCATACCAACATTGAATCGATGGTAGCGAAGACAATTCTATTAACAAAAAAACACGAGTTCGTACTTCTCTTCTCCACTGGAAGGATCTCAACGAGCATGGATTGTCAAAATGATATTCAATCGCTCAGCACCCCCACAACCTGATAAACTGGATTTTCCAAGTGTTGATCTTCGGTTTTTTCCCCACGTTTTTGAGGGTGGGGACATTGACTACAGCTAAAGATGTCACCGTGGTGCCGTTGGCATACGAGCAAGGCGAAACCTACCGAAAGCCGGTAGCACGCACGGAGAAAACCGCGATAGAGCGATCGCGTTGGGGATTTCCCGAAGGTCCAACGCCAGACACAATCCCATGCTGACGACGTATCGGTGATAGTGGATGCAAGCGTCGTGCTGTTGGCGCTGACGTTGTGTAAAACGAGGCCGTCCTGCCACTGAACGTATCTGCTAGCTGTGTTTTGCCCACTGAAATTTCACACTGATAACCTTTAACATTTAGCTGTGGTCGAGGCTATTGGCAATATTATGAATAAGGTAAAGGCATGTGAGGCAGCATTCGTACCCGTCTTGCGACCGATGTCAGAAGAAAATAGAAATAAATTACATCTTTTTATCGGGGTATCGTATTCCGTAACGCATCTTATGTTGCAGTCCTTGATACAGAAACAACGATAAGAGGAGTCTCTATCTATTCGAAAGGAGTTTTTTTTACAGTTCGCGTCGCATGGGTGAAAAAAGTGGAATATCTAATACAATCGTTAACTATCCACATGTTTTGCCTACAAGTTTCGCGTTATCATCGATATCAATGCCCGCACTATCTTCACTCTACGTCTCATTGCACAGTAAATTGAACAATACCGAAGCTTACCTTTGAAACCTCCACATTGTAGGATAGATCAACCATTAGCTTTACAGTAGTGCCGATGCGTAGATTGTTTAGCTCAATGTAACCGAACGCCTGGTTCGTGCTGGGCTCCAGTCTGTAGCTAAATATCTCGGGGCAAGGTGAGGTCAGGTACTGGCCACTCGCAGATCCGGTGAGCCACAGTAGGCAACTAACGACCGGTAGCAGTATGCTGCCCAACAACATGCTCTTCGCCGTCACCCTTTTGTATCGGTTTGGGGACATTTCGTAGCTCTTAATTGACCTTCCTAACAGAACCACGACACTGCGCACTGGGATGCCAGAATTCACGGCTGCACACTGGATGGACACCTATAGCACGCTAGAGCCTTGATCCCGCGGCTCACTCTCTGCTGGTGTCAGATAACGCTTTGAACACTCACTCAACCATGTACTACCGGTTTGGCCGTTTGGAGGTGGTAGGAAGATGAGTCTCCGTTTACGACCGGATTTCTTCTTCGGCCCACGGCGCCTATCGTCACTTCACGACCACTTCGATGAGCAAGAATACACGATCTGCACGCTAGAACGGGACGCAGAGCATCGAAGATGATCGACTGAGCCGGAGAACGCAGGAACGATCGGTCGATGTCAGCGATGATCACTGATAGTCGACAGACATAAGGTGCCGGTGCCGCTGTTGGTGCCGGGTCTTCGATGCGTCTTGTCGGAGCAGATGCTACACACTAGTGCACGAACTTCGTGAAATGAATCAGCTGTGTGTGGGGAGATCGCGCTTGTTGCATGTCAATGCCGTTGTTTCACTCACATCACAAAATACCCAACAACTACGCACGTCCGACGTATTCGTGGTCGGGCTTCCTCGATTCCGGTTTTCTCTCGGCGAGATTCTCGGCACTATTGTACCAGCATTCGTAACAGAGGCGACATGGTGCGGCTGATCACCACATCGGGTTCGTGTTCGGCTTTATAATAGGAAAAGTAAATCTCATACAAGCAGGTTTTTGAGCCCGGTTTTGAATTGATTGTATTTTTAGGAGTGACTTAATACGAAGCATAGTTATCGTTTGATAAGACTCGTCTCGAGAGTGTTTTTCACAATACTACACGGAAATAAATGTATATCTGTGTGTTAACATCATTACCAGACCGACATAGTTAATCATGGTCCTTCTTATTACGGGTAAGTAATGATGGTTGAGCCATGGGAACATCACAAGGATCAACAAAGAGGTGTCGATCGGTAAATAGAAGTGAACGCTTTGTTTAATTTGGAATTAATGTACAATTTATTTCAATTGAACGTTCCCGCTTTTATCGTGTTCTCCCAAAATTACCCTTAACATCCAACCATGTCCACAGGATGGTGCTACTGTTGAACAGATGCATATTAGTATAGTAAAAATTGTTGTTCGGTAAACATATATTGCACAACACTTTTTTAAAATGGTTATTATTTTTTCACCTCAGGTTACCTGCACATCTAAATAATATGATCCGGAGCCTACGATTGCATGCATGATTCAGTGTTTCTATACTGAGCGAGCCGGCCAACAAAAATCACGTCTCGCCAAGATCAGTAAATGGCGGCTGCTATGCTTGATAGTGAGTTTACTGCCTAAACCATCATTGATATTACAGTGGAGCAGAAATATTGAAGAGGACAAAGAATGAATGATATAGGAGTAGTAAAATAATGAAAGGCATTTTTTTCCTCGATAACATTCACTCTTTTACACCAAGCACCTAGTTTGATTGCATTTATGATTATAAAACTCTTATTATCCATTCATAGAACGCGGCTACATCGGTATAGATGACGTATTTTGTAGCATCGCATTGTAAGGTGTTAGGATCACGCTGTCCAATCGACACTACACCACGGATGAAGAACTGTCCTCCATGGTTGAACACTAGCCCACTTCCGGAATCACCGTGACAGGGCACCGAACCTTTTCCATCCGCACAAAACGTTCGCGAAGACGATGAGAATATGTGGCTGAAGGCACGGCTGCATTCTCGGTATCCAAGGACTACCGCCGATACGTAGCTTGGATACGAGGCATCTCCCGTTTCGGTGTAGCCCCAACCTGATACTAATCCAGTGCTGCCTACCAGCTCCCCTATGTTACTACTTCCTCTCCAGACGCATATCGGGCGCACCAGGTCATTGTAGGCAATCGGCTGTGAGACGGCCAGCACGGCTATATCGGAATCGGTTAACATATCTTCCTCGTGGAAGTAATCCTCGTGCACGGATATTCGCGACAGGTCCCGCAGCTGGTTGTCCTCATCGAAGAAACTATCGATATTGTACATCCCCGGCACGACCACAAAGTGGTTAGGTGGTCGTTGTATACCGTTTTCGTAGTATACACAGTGGGCTGCCGTTAAGAAATGACGCCGGGTAATTATGCTGGTACCGCATATGTACTTAGGCTTGGTCGATATAACAGTATTGAAGAGCGGTGCCGTCCACGGGAATTGTCCCTTTGCCGAACGAATGCCCTTGATCGAGAGTCGACTTTTAAAACTAGCGACGGTACCGCAGGTCCTGAAAAGCCAGAGGAAGAATTAAATACGTTACAACAAAACGAAAATCCTCTAGGCTCACCCATCGTAGGAGCTTTGTTGTGGTTGCTGCCCGATTTGTGGTAAAGGTGGTGCTCTGCTGCTAAATGGAACCATTGGTTGTTGGTTAATCATCTGGTTGAACGTCGGAGTTGGTTGGTAAAATGTCTGCTGCGGTTGTACTGCTGGTCGATATTGTACCACAGGTGCTGGCTGTGTTAGTGGTCTGGTAGCATCACCTGCACTAGACAGCTGTTGTTGCACCTGAGCGACTAGTGTATGTTCCAAATTGATAGTCGTTACTATTTGGCCCCTGGCTTTTTGTCCGATGCAAATGGGCTGACCATTCAGGCTGATTTTCAGCAGGGATGGATAGATGTTCGTGAAGGGAAAGTTCACTCGAAATTGGGCTGGTTTGTTTTGGTAAATATCCCAAAAGGTCGCTGATCGTGATTTTACGAGCGTAATAGATCCTAAATTATCCTGTGGTAAAAAGACGAAAGCATCGAGTAAGTTGGATTTATTACATACATGTTATATGTTACCAACGAAATTATAACGTTTCATTTAGAGGTTGTAGAAGAAATTCAGCTTTTGTCAGTCAATTTTTGCATTTGTTTTTTGCTTCATAAACTGATCTTTGTATCTCATTTGAAATTCAAATTCATCACATTGGAAATATACCTAAAATCTATAAATAGCATGATCTCAGCAACATTTCTCGAGGTTTATTGGCGAAAACCGGTATTGAGCATTTTTAAGAAATGCTAAAAATAGCATCACTATGTTCACAGGAGTATTTCGTGGCATTTGGTTCCGTTTCGCAACTTCCGTTACAAAACATAGGATTCACTTGAAGCTCCTTCTGATAAACGCTCTTTACATATCACCTACGTACCTTAATCTTATTATTGCTTACCTGTGGGACTGTTGTGCCAATCGATAGTTCTACTTGTAGCTTATTGGTTTGGCCTATACGCAAGGGAACCTCGATGTATCCAAAAGCCACATTGAGAGCGGGATCAAGCCGGTACCTGAATATGTCCGGACATGGTGATGTAAGATACTGTCCTTCGCCTAGCATGTGCAAAAACGATCCAAAAAGCAGTAACTGGCATAGGCTCGTTTTAAGTAGTCCTGTTAATGAAACCAATCTCGATGGCAGAAGTGGTTTGTTGTGCATTTCGGTGTTCCTTTCACTATGTGACACTTTACAATAATTCTAATGAAACGATATAAACACAAGATCCTCTAAAACCACATCCATCGGCACAAGACGACGAGGAAGAACTGCCGGCGTGCTCCGATCGAAACGAACACCCGAGCGAACCGTTCCGCTTAACATGCAGACTCATACTGAAGATGCCAACGTGTTGACATTATGCCGGCTATCTAACGAAGCGGTTTGAAAAAGAGTTGGCCATACCCTTTCGATGAATGGTGAACAATGCTTTCAGTTGTATCAATTAAAAATAAATTGTACAACTGTTCAAGTAATACAACATTTTTTATCCATATCACGAAACATTTTCAGGTTTTCATAAAATGTACACCAAGCCATAAAACTAAACTTGTGGCTGGCCGTCCGAATATAAGTTTAAAAACATAAGCTATAACACGTTTTTGCTGGTTTGGCCCAGTGGAACGGTTTGAAAACATTCCTCATTCGGTGTCAAACATATGCTTAACCTCGGCAGAAGTAATTAATACGGAAATGATATCAAATATGTGAGTTGCCGGCCTTGAATGATAGAAGCGGGAGCGTCTGCGTCACAGTCGGATGCTTGTTCATGACTCGTCACTTTCGACAAAACCTGTTTTGCAGTAAATACACAATGAAAGAAATGCAAATCTCAAATCTTCTGTCTAGCTACCTTGTGAAGGTAGTTTCGTCTCCATTTAGAGTTCGAACCCTATTGGCCTTTTCATATCTGTATCGCTTCCACATGCGAAGATGCGTTAACTAATTGTATTAATCTAGTCTTTTCAATAATCCTGGCTTAAACATCTTCTAAGCTAAAGAATAGCTAATGTTTGTTGTACCTTTTGTCGAAGAAAACTCATATGCCAAAACAATCGTGTCTACTATTTAAATTTTCATTTTTATTACATGAACAAAACAATCTTACAAAGATTAGCAGCAACTACAATGTATCTGTAGGTGTCTCATTGTTTCATAAGCAGCCCTTGCTTACATCGTCGATCCTTTATAGGCGGAATAAATATGATTTAGAATCCGAGCAGCACTATTCAAAGGCTCATTGCCTCTAAAGGATAGCAATAAAATGAATAGTAAATCAGTGCTACTGCTGCACCCTTCCAATCTTTCATTTCATTTCGGTAAGCTCGGATTCGCTTGCAAACGAGTGCATTGTACGATATCTTGACTTGCGATTCAACCTTTGACAACACGACTCAACCAGTACCGGAACGGTGCCACATCGGTGTACACGACATACTTCTTAGTATCGCACAGCAGTGTGATCATGTCTCGTTGACCAGTCGAGACGATGCCCCGCAGGTAGTAGCGTGTACCACGCTTGAACGCTAAACCACTACCGGAATCACCATTGCACGGGACGGCACCATGACCATCGGCACAGAACGTTCGGGCCTTCGGTGGCACAAATCGACCCAGCTGGCGCGAGCAATCCCGCTTATCAACGACGGTGGCCGTGACAAAGCTTGGGAACTTGGAGTTTCCCGACTCCGTGATGCCCCAACCGGACACGAATCCATTCTCTCCGACAATCTGCTCCAGATTATCGCTCCAGCTCCATATGCAGATCGGTCGCACCATATCGTTGAAGGTGACGGGTGCGTCGAGCTTCAGTACGGCGATATCCGAATCGGTCGCCTCGGTATCCTCGAAGAAGTAATCGGAGTGCATGATGATCTGCACTACACCCCGGTCCTGGTTGGCGCTATCGAAGAAGCTGTCGATATTGTACATGCCCGGTATGACGGAAAGCTGCGAGTTGCCTCGCTTCGCCCCGTCCGGATAGTGCATGCAGTGAGCCGCCGTTACCACGTGCTGGCTAGTGATGATACTACTGCCACAGATGTACTGCGGTTTAGGTTGCTCGGCGGTGTTGAAGACGGGGGCAGCCCAAGGAAACTGACCCTTGCTCGAGCGGATGCCATTGATCGAGAGTCGACTAGCCAGGGGACCTACCGAACCACAGACACTGCAAAAGTATGGAACATTTATTAGCTCTTTTACTTAGCATTTCGTCCATTGGAGTGCAGCTACTTACGATTCCAACGATTCCCCCGATGTCTGCTGCGGTCGATAGACGGATGGTTGTTGCTGCTGCGGTTGATACACGAATGGCGGTCGCTGGGTGGTAAATTGCTGCTGGTAGACGATGGTCGGTGGTGGCGTGTTAAACTGTTGGTCCGGCAACTGTATCCGGTCTTGGGTGACAATCGGTGGCTGCTGCTCCGGTCGGTATTGGTTGGGTGAGTTGCCGTTCGGGTTGCCGTTCGATAGTTGCTGCACCTGCGTGTACAGTGTGTGCTCCAGATTGATGGTCGTAACGATCGGGCCCTTAACTTTTTGTCCGGTACAGATCGCTTGCCCGTTCACGCTGATAGCCAGCACATGGGGGTAGATGTTGG
>NC_064874.1:10571771-10596771 GCF_943734745.1 Anopheles darlingi | reverse complement strand
AGATACTATTTTTACTCCATTCTCTACATTAAACGTCATATTGAGTGGATGAGTCTTTTTAGAAAAGCAAGCTGACGTTCGACACTAGTAACCATGCGTCTATTTGTAATGTATGACTGAACAGTATTTTCAAATATTCACAGAACAAAATATGGCTATCATCATTCAACTAGCAATGCTGCGAATTACAGGCTTACGTCCGTTATGGTAAAATCATTTTATACTCCATAGCTGGTCAAAGTCTATTCGCGCATCGGCACTATATATTCGAAGCATTTTTCAGGCATGAACCAACAGCCAACATTGGACGCGTCACGATGACGCACCGACATGCACGTGCCAGTGTCAAAGAGCATGGAGCACTTCAGTGTTTATATCCAACTTCTACTACAATGTAATCACACATTAGTCCAATGCAATGGCCTTGGTCTGCCACGATAGTTGGAACGGGAAGAGAATCTGGCAGTTCCCGCTTCTTATCAACAGAGCACGTGTCCTGTTGGTTGTAGTGTTGTACAAAGCACTGTGTTTTGCCCAAGGGTGTCTTCTGAAATGAAGACAGATAATGGTGGAGAAAGTGCAGAGGGATCATAGCTCACATATACATTGCCCATCAATATTAATACCATCCCGAACATGAAACTGTTGAGATTTGCAGAGCATTTGTGTTTTCGCGGGCTCAAAGCTATGAGAATGGCAGTCTGTAAAGATGTGTTGCGCCCTCTGGATCACATGCGGGTCTAGATGCTTAGATAGTTCACCGACAACTTCTACTATTCGTTCTTAAATAATGGATTCGGAACAATATCAATATCAATTGAGTTGTTTTTTCTCGTTTGTAGTTCAGATCAGTTCACTAAACAATACTAAACATTGGCTAATGTTTTGTTTCTTTATTGACAATACGGCTCAATTCGTCGTCCGAAGGCAGCAAGAAAACTGCTGAGTCTTCTACGACCCCGATCCTATCTACTGGCAGTGGTGGCCTACGATCTAAGGTCACGTGCTACGGAACATCCTAGTTTTTCACAAAATGTTTGCAAGACATATACCCCATTGCACTGGCTTGCCTGTGGGTGTGCGGCTTGCGGTACAAATAAATAAAAGAAAAAACCCCCCCTCACGGGTTACAGCACACCACTTGCGGTCCCTCAATCACTACCACCTGGTCTGGCGTTGACATCCTTCGTGGATTGGCGCTTCGCACTGCCGGACAGTATGCTCGATTCCTGGGCGTCGATATCGCGCAGATGCTGAGATATGCGCTTCGTGCGAGGTGGTGGCACAGGCGCTCCACCGCCAATGGTCGCCGATTCGATATCGCTTGACCGATCGCCGATGCCCGCCGACGATGCCACCGATGCTGGCGGTTCCACCTGGATGATCTTCTGTGACTTTTCGCGATTCCAGCGCATCAGCGCCTTTATCCGGCTCCCATGATAGTGGTAAATATATAGCGCAGCAAATCCACATAGGACCAGAAAAAGCGACAGAAGAGCCACCAGGGGTCCCATGTACGGGACACCCTTCGGTGGCTCTTCGATCGCCTCGTCGGTACCGTCGGGCGAGGACGGTTTGCTGGTACCATCGGTCGGGGCACGTGTCGGGGTCGGTTTCTGTCCAGGGCGCAGTGGCGTCCGTGTCGGTCCATCCGTTTCACCAACCGATACATCGGCACAGGCCCGGAACTCTTCCTGCGGACCACAACCGACTGCACCGTTACCATCCGGGCAGATGCCCCAGTTGTTGCCGGCGATGTACTTCCACTGGATGACACAGTTGTGGCAGTTCAGATCTATGCATTCGGGGACAAAGATCGTCAGTCGATTAGTTGCAGTTTCCGGGTCCGAACCGTCCCAGCAGTTTGATGCCACTTACCGGAAGGAAGCTCCACCTTCATATCGTAAATCCGGCTACCGTTGCGCGGATAGAAGCGTGTCTTTAGATCGTTCGGGTGCGGGATGCTCGGTGTGCCGCTGCTGATGCGCATCAGATGCTTATCCAAACAGTCCTGCTTCGCCTGCACACTGTCACAGATACGGAACTCGAAGTAGCTGGAAGCGAAAGGAGGTACGAATCGATACATGAGTACAGGGAACTGGTTCTGTTCCTAGGTCCGCCAAAAAGTTCTTCCACTTACCCCATATGACTGGCGGTGAGCTCAACGCGAACGGTAATCGTAGAACCGGGTTTATACCGACGCACCACTACACCCTGACCCCATTTACCGCCGAATTCGTGAGGACGTGGCAGTGGTACATCGAACGGATCACCGCACTCGCCACACTTGCCTTCATTCTTTTGCCACTGCCGATTGAAGCCACCACAGTACAGCTCGTGATCGTTGTAGTTCGGTGGCGTCGAGAATCCGTACCGCCACGCCGAGGCTCGGCTCGGTGGCTCAATCAGACGTCCGTGTCCATCGCACGGTTCCAGCGAGATCGCAATCAGCAGAAGGGGCAGCAGCACCACCGGGAACAACACTTTTCGTCGATTGATCATTCTGTGCAACGCTGGCGGGTGTTTTTTTGGCGTCTACTTCGAATCGGAGCGCCGATGACTGCACACTGCAACGAGGAATGAAGGACACTATTAGCTACACGGGAAACCGATCGAATGAGCTTTAGCTGAAGGTGGAAACTAACGATTCCCCTGGCCCTTGGTCCTGGCGCTGGCCTGGTGAGGCTGCTCTGGAACCGCACTAACACTAACAGGGAACCTATCGCGGACGAACCTATCGCGCTGCACCTTCGATTGCAAATGAAGTTCCCAGAAACGCGGCCTTCCAATGTTGAAGGCCGAGGTGTGTCCGTTCACCCTCCCGCCATTATCCTGCCACCGATCCGTCACCCCTCCAAAGCACCTGCCACTCCGCCATAAAAACACATAAGCGGCCAACCCTTCCCCTTTCCCACCCTTTCGGCGCTCCCCTCGCAGGGGAAACAATTTGATAATGGTTCGCTCAATAAATCTACCCCGCAATCGGTAGCATCACTGTGGGCGTCGGGCGGTGGGCGAAAGGAAAAAAACCGAAACAAAAAGTGCATCTTCCGCGTGCCTGCGGTGCCGTACGCCCGCGGTCCCCGTAAACAGCAAGCATGCGTAAAGCATGTATCGGTGCGCATACAGGCCCGGCATGTATGCGTCACGATGCAGTCCACTTCCCGACCGTACCGAGCTGAATTGTACGCTGCGGTGCATCGGCAGAACAATAGGAATGTCGGTAGTAATATGCGTCCGACAACGTACGCGCCTGCGCTCCTTCCGAAAACCATACCAGGGTGGGCGCTAGAGGGTGTTTTTGTCGGAACCCCCGCACGCCGGCTACTGAGTTACTCTCTTCCGGAAAAGTGGTTCGCTCGCTACCGGTTTTCTCTTTAGGGGAACGGTGAAAATGTTTTCGAACAATTTTTTGATCGGCTCAATCCAAGGAAAGTGAAGCTACCGGCTGACTATTGACCATAGTGACCAGTGTGGCACAGTACATACTTAAAAGAAGGGAGCATCATCATATGTCATCTGTCATGAGCTGTCTAATCACTACGCGTAAGTCGCACACTGATTAACGAGATCAGCAGGTGGCACAACACGTTACGTTTGATGCCACTTGTCGCGTTATCGAGACAAGCCACAGCATGATCGCGCGAGTAACGTAACGCGAACATGGAACGATGCGCATTTTAAGCAGAAAACGATCTGATCATTGTTCAGCACCCGCGTATGTGTGTATGCCCGCCGTTGGGTTACGATAGTCACATTAACGAGCCACCAGGCTGACGGTCTAGTGTGTCATTGTTTTTGGGAAAATAACACATTATTCAATCATGTTGGATGAGGTTTTTTATGTCGTAAAACCTCTCTCTTCTATTCTTTCTGTATGTCGCGTGTATGAAGCGTGTTTGGACCTGATAAAGCAGAATTCATATTTCTATTTTT
Source organism: Anopheles darlingi (assembly GCF_943734745.1). Taxonomy (NCBI): domain Eukaryota; kingdom Metazoa; phylum Arthropoda; class Insecta; order Diptera; family Culicidae; genus Anopheles; species Anopheles darlingi. Next base: position 10,592,835 of record NC_064874.1, on the reverse strand, counting down.
CATAACTATTTTGAGAGCGCAGCATTACATAACCCAGAATATTTTTATCTTCTTCAGTCTTAATTTTCTTTTTTTTATCTTTAAAAAGCCCCGACACTGGACTCTTTAAAAAGTGCTTAGATAAAACAGACCAACTATTTCAATATGAGTCCGTTTTTTATGTTGTAAGAACGGAACAAAAAAAATGTTATTCTGAGATTCCATTCTGTTAATAGGCTATGGTAGCTATGGACAACACTACCTTAGTTACCAATAAGACGTAGTCACCTATGGGTTAGTTAGTAATACAATACATACAATAGATGATTCTTCTGGACGAGTGTGCATGTGTTTTGCTGGAATTCTGCGTGATAAATTAACATATTCTTCAAACTGTCGCCTGTTTTATTACTGAGTATCTGTATCTTCCATTAAGGATATCTCAGCTGAAAACGTTTTGAAAAGATAAGTCTTTTTATAGACATCAGCCTTCTTTACACTATCGATGCTACTAGAACCTTTCAAGGCAACCAAGTGGTGGTTGACATAATACCCGGTGGCATTATCCATAAGCCCCCTTCATTCTTCAGTTCCCACAATGAATGTCAAATACGAAACGTGGTGGCGCCTTTCTCACAAGGCTCCATAACCCCAAAAAGATAAATGTTTACAACCTCTCCAATCACCCAAAACATGCTGACTGCATCGAACTCTAGTCGTGGTCGCCACTAGCAGCAGCAGCACCCTTAAAAGCTGACCCGTTTCTCACGACAACCACCATGGTTGGCCACCAACGAAACGAGGTAGCATGCAACTAACCACCAGTGTTCGACACGACCGTTCCCCACGGCAAGGGTAAATCTAACTGACCACAACCAATTGCATCCAACGTCCCGGTACGATGCGTTACATCCGCTGCAGCACCACACGAACGTCATCGGTACACCGCCACAAACCACTTCGGGTGTCATTGAAAGCGCTGGACAGTGTCCAACGTGGACTCGTGGGTGGGAGTTTTGCGAACACCTTCTCACGTCATGACCATGGCAGACGTGTATGCAAAAGTGACCCTTTCCAAGCTGCTGACAAATAGTCGTTTCCGATCCGGCATACATTTATCGGCCATTGTTCCATGCACCGCGCGGCGAACTGTTTGAGATGGTTTAAGAGTTGGGGTGGCATATGGTGCGCTGGATAGAACCGCTAGAATGGGGAAGTAGCTTCCCGGCCCTCGATTCGTCTTGGGGTAGGTGGTCTAGATTGAGGCAAAAAGAACAGAACCGAAGCGTAACCATTATCCTAGCGCGCGTGATCATCGGTCGTCACATTCGTCATCCCCTTCGGTACGCATCTAGACGTAGATGAAGCTATAGGCGTGAAGAAGTGTCTAGAAAGGTGGTGATTAGTGTCAGTAAAATCGTGATTTCTCACAGCGTCATTGCTCGCTTTGCGGAATTACTGATTTAGAAAGGAGAGGTGATGGTATGAATTTGGAATTATATAGAGCCATTCTAAATATATTGACACGGCACCGAATGGGAGGATGTGTCTTAATTCTGCGCCAAGCATTGCGCTTGATGCGCATTGTGTGCCGACGACGACGGTGTGCTGTCGTGATGAATCGCTCGTTGATTATTCTCCGTTTTCGACAGAATCTCCTCGATCGAACCGTGGCACAGTTCGTGATTGGCTTTGGCCGGGGATGGCAGACCCTTCAGATTTCGACCTCTCTTTTGTGAAACGATAGACGTACAGCACGGTAAAACGTATAATTTGCGTGCGGAAAACTATAACAATGATAGAATTCGTTCATCCAGAGTTAATTTTAATAATTTGTTGGATAATTGCGGTACTGCACCAGCTGTTGCACACACATACACACTCATCGAATGGCGGTGGCTAAAAGTTTGTTTAGTTTGGTGGTCGACGGCGAGAAAATTGAACTTAATTTAATCGGTCGACCGTGAAATGGCCGGAGAAAAGTCCGATCCATCACACCGTGAACCGCGCGCCACTTTTTATTACGCATGGCTGATTAATCGGAGTGGCGTGCAACTGCAGGGCGATAAATAAAATAAAAAAACGACCATAAAATCTGTTTGGTTTTGCGTGGAGGGGAATGCGGAGAGGAAACCAACAGCTTCGACTACCACTTAGGCCAATCGAAATACAGCGACCGTCTCCAAATCTGAAGATCTTCGCCTTCTGCTTTTGTTCGCCATTTTCCGTGTCAAGATTCGCGTTGAACTGCAAAACTGCTCGAGGATGAGGATCAATCAACGTAAAGTCTCACGATCGCGGTTTCTCATCGTGTTCCACGTGAAGATGCAGGTGAAGTGGCTAGACAGAGGCTCATAGATGCCTATCAGCTGCTTGGAATTGTTTCGACAGTCCAAGCGCTGGAAAGCGATACGCGAGAGATCGGTTGTGTGGTGCGATCAATTCGCGAGGCTCACTGTTTCGATTGCTGCTTTTCCAACGAGAAGGAAAGCTAAGACCGGGTGCGCACCAAACGTTCATCTGCTTGGCGATAGGTATGCCTTTCATTGAGCATCGTTTGGTGGCCGTAGACCGAGGGGCAGACCGATAAGCATCGTTCACGTGATCGTACGAGATAAGTTATATTTGAAGTGTGATCGCTCGAAGCTCCACTTGAGACATATTGAGACAAATGGGTCAGCTAGTTCATAAAGTAATGAACTAAACTAAACGCGTACTCAGCTTTGGCAAGCAAAAACATTGGTCAAATTCCCGATTGTTCGGACAGATAAGTTCGACAAACAAAGCAGGACAGCGTGTCAACTCGATCGATTGGCGCGTAGCACTGCATTATCAATTAACAATGATGTATGGCCTCATTTCTTGGCGAGCTTCGAGTAGTGCTTGTTTCATTTCAATCACCACAATCGCCCGTACACACCTTGCACGTTGTTGCTGTTGCTGCTGCTGCACGCACGATTATGCAATGGCGATGATTGTATGATTTTGAACTATTGTAAATGGGCACCGATGGCCAGTGTTTCAGTGTTGGACGGCATGGCGGCGGCAGAGGACACCCAAGTGGAATGTATAATACCAATTTGGTGCTGAGGTTACCAGGGGGTTCGTGGTGCCAGCAGTTCAAACGTGCTGGCCGCCACCGTTGATTGATTGACGCTAGCACGGTTCAGCTACGCGCACAACATTCACCAGCAGCATTACCGGATGGGTTGCGTAAACTTTCATCCACCAGCCGTCGCTGTCACCGATTGACCGGCATATGTGCGCCATGTGGTTTAATTTTTATGAATTTCTTTTAATACAATCCGACAGCAGCCACCGACTTATTGAACATAACTTACGATTGAGTCTTCCGTTTCCGCGTGTTCCGTGCGCAGGAAGCAACTTCTTACGGCGAGAGTCTCTAGAGCTCGAGCTGGTCTCGAGTGAACTGGAACAAGTGAAACAAACGAGATGTAAAATACCACATGAGCCTGCCTTCGAGACAACTTGAGACGCTGGTGATCGCAACACGTAGAGTTCGTTGCTCGATCGCAGCTCGTTCCGTACAAGGTGTGGTCCAGCTATGGCGGAGAACATTGTATACGATTGTATCATGAATGACCTTAAGCAAAGGGAATCAGAAAAAGTGAGGGCAGGAGCCGAGGCCTATTGCTTTGTCATCAACGATTCGACCATCCAGCCGAACGTTGTCATTGAAAAAATGGCTCCCCCGTAGTGAGCGTGAACGTCGCTTTGGCCCAACTGTGATGACTAAATTGTTTTCTGAAAAATAAAATCAAATCAAAGCGGACCGAGAATACGTTCTACTTCCGACACGAACTTCTTGTATGAATCATTCGTATGAAACAGGCTTGGTAGACATGTTGCGATGTGGATTAGTGTTCACACCGCCGGGCATATTTCCGTTGAATAAGAATAAATTAGTGATGTCTGATGTTCAAACCGGTCCTCTGCACTTTGGAGCAGGGATTTGGCTAATGGAAGTAATGACAGTGACTTCTGGATGGTCATTGTTTCCGCGAATAGTTCACCGAAACGGAGGTTCGTCGCTTAGAGTCTTTTGTTTTCAAGGTCTTCGGGAGCAATTGCGTACCAGGAGCTTTTACCAAAAAAATTATTTCCTTTTGTTGACTATGTTATTGTTTCAGTTAAAGGAGTGTTTTAAAGATTGGGACATCGTTTTACTCTATTACGGCCTTTGAGAAATATAAACTAATATGACAACTTGGTTGGTGAACCCGATCAGAAATCAGGTTAACATTGTCACCTTGGTGTCATTCAGCAGCAGAATGTCAATTCCAATACCATAGCAGCTGCTAAACATTGCACCACATTCCCGGCTAGCATTGCCGATATGGAGTGAGCATTATATGCGTGTGTGCGCTGTGTAATTATATCAACAACGCACCGCCTTCCGGTATCATTACCAACAGCACACATTGCTGCTCCAGACGGCCACTTAGTATGATCACTGGCCAGATATTAGACTCCTTTCACTACCGCAGCGTAACGCCAGACAATGCTCTGGTACATTACCGTTGGAAGTGAGCTGAGCTCCGTTCGAATCGGAACCATCGTCACCAACCTATTACGTGGAGTAGGTGCACTTGGTGTTGCCGATGCGCTTTACAATGTGCTCCAGGGTGCACATCACCTTGCTCATTGCCCGTTTCTCATCAGTAATCGCTGAGCCCCCCCCCGGGTTGGGCTAATGATTGCATTGAACTCGTGGCGCGTGTGCTGGGAAAGAAAGTTTTGCTTCGCCACTTGTCATCGGACTCATTTACGCCTCGTGAAGAAGCTGCCAGATCAGAGATGTGTCGGGGGAGTGGAGCAGCGATGAAGCTGGAGGCATCACGGACGCAAAGAAAACGGCACAATGCACTTTAACTCGTCTTCCAAAGTGGGCCTCTTTAGGGGGAAGCACTTTGGAATCCGTGGCAATTGTTGCCTATTCGAATACAATTCAATGGCGGCGTGCATAAGAACGTCTGCTAGGCTGGATGAAGCGGGAAATCAACGATCTGATCAGTTGGTTCCACTTTGCCACAGGGTAGCATCTTCGCAAAACGCAATCCGATGCCGATGCACAACAAGAAACAATGGCGTCGTAATGATTTAGAAAAGAAAAAAAAATAATAACAAAAACACAGAAATCTACGTTCCGATCGACCATAATACCCGCATTCACTCGCACAACGCACCGGCGCTTTTAAAAAGGGAAAATGTTGAGAAAAAGGTGGTAAAGGCTGTCGACCGAAATCCGTGTGCAGCGACGACAGACGAGTGCAGCGGGAAGAGACTGTTCCACGTCGGTGAGAAACTGTGGTTTCCTTTCCCTAATTCCCGGATACTGCGGTTGAAGCAAGTTGAACGCTGGCACCGGCCAGGTATGTTGGCCGCTGCAGAAACGCTTACTTCGAACATCGAACGGATGTGGTCTTTTCATCAACTGATTGTTGCTGTTAACTGGCAGAAGGAATGGTAACAAAGCGTGGCTTTACATATTTTCTTCTTGACTAATGCGCTTGGAAAGTTTTTTTCTTCCTCGTCCACTCAAACAAAGAACCGGATTCATTGCGTGATTGGGGCTTGAGCGCAATAGTAATAAGTAACATTTGATTTATCGGTATGACGTTGAAAACTATATTTTGTTGTTGTACGAAAGGGATGAGTCAATCAACAGGTTTCCATAGTTGCTAATATGGCGGTGGGATCTATTGTGAGATGATCTGAGTTGGCTGAGAATGCATTTGCATTGAACTGATGCAGTACACGTGCGCGATACTCTATGCCGATGCCGAGTCGTCTGTTCTCAACTTATTTATGAACATTGGAGGGCTACTCCATATTAAGACGTACAAGAAATCGAAAGGCCATAGTTTATGTTCATTAAAGTTGTTCAGCTATTATAACGATTAACTGATGATAATTCGGAACGGTCCCGATCTGTTGCCGATTCCATAACAGCATCCTACCTCTAGCACAGTGATCTCAGATTTGATCGGATAAGAAGCTCCAAAAGTGAAAGAAAACAAGTTTTACTCAGTTTCCGAAATGAATAAAACCATGCGACAAACAAAAATATGCAGCATATTACACAACAACAACAACCGTTGGATTTGCCTCAAAGGCACGAACTTCCTGAAACTCCGTCAAAAACTCAAGTTTCACCTTCGCATGACATTTTTCTCGACACGATATAAGATCCAAAATAGTTGCGACCTTGCATCTACTTTGGCAGGCTCAAAAACACATCTCATGCGAAGCGAACCCTCGATCAGTGATAAACGATCGGGGCGGGAGAGATCGTTCAACTAAATACACGCGGCCACTAGCAGACACGGATGTATGTGTATGCTACACACGCATTTCTCAACACTGCGGGTGCAAAGCAATAGCATCGTTTCACACCGGCCCCAGGCGGTATCGCGAAACTACTCCACAACACTCCATATCAAAGCGCTTCTTTGATCGGCGGCAAGCGGCGCTCGAGACGGAATAATCAACGAATCCGTTGGGAGCGGCAGAGCCGAGGGATCGATTGACAGCCAGCATAACCTAAACAGCGCCGCCCGATCTCGTAACGGATCGAGGAGAAATTTGAATTTATTATCACCGCCCTCGTCGCCCGGACGAGGCACACGATGGCTCTCGTCAGATGACAGGTTCACGAGGGTAAGAAGGAGAGTCGCGAAGGGGCGCATTCACTCGGTTCAAAATGACCAAGTGGAAAGTCGCCTGACATGAAACGATTATTGTACGGCCTTTCGCGTTATGGTGTCGCGACGTTCGCGACGACTCAGCTGATCATATCCGTCCACCACCACCATAGCACAAGGTTGTCGCAAAAGAAAGCCTTTTCCTTTTGACCACCAACATCCGCTGCAGTTTTACCGGACCGCATGGGAGCCTCCGAGAGAGACCGCGTGCTTTCGAAAGAAAGCGATGATATGAATTGCAACATCGCTACCGAGAAGAACACTGGCATGGGCTTAATTTATGTAACTACAAAATTAAAACTTCCTTTCCCAAAATGGTCAACTTTCCCCGAAAAATGCTTCAAAATGCTTGCTTCCCGAGGAGACGACACTTCATAAAACGTCGGTGGCGATGGCTCTCATGGTATGGCATCGCAACGACCCCACGCATAAGAGCATAACCAAGAGCTCATCGTGTAAGATGATTTGAAATGAAATCTCTAGCCCCGTTTGAAAGGCACTGCTGTGCGTATGGGAAACGGAAGACACCAGTTCTCATGAATGGATCGTGAGGCTGGCGTTAAACGGTTAAAGCTTTCGAGCCGGCTCTTGATTCGCTATTAAATGCAGTATGTGTAGTGTATGCGACCTAAGCCCTTAAGTTTTCTTTTGTCAAAATAGTCAACCATCATCATGTTGTGAGTTTTTTTTTGTGGACGGAGATGTAGCCTTCAAGGTTCGCGGTACATTTGGTCTTTCATTTCATGCTGCATGATCGCATGTTCATGTGGGATGTGAACGCAGCTGCGGGAGGAAACACACTCATATTGCTTATTGAGACTAAATCAACCATAACAAAGGTCATCGCGATCAGTCTCGTCGTTCGGCCGGCTTGCAGCACTAATTCGGTGAAGCATCTCTTGTAGTTTGTAATTCTTCTGTTTTATCTGAATCGCATCCAGGACAGATCCCCCGGTTTCTAATTACCTCGCAAGGCTACGCCGGTACTGAGGGTAATAATGGAGGACTCAACACTCGCATGACTCGCAATTTGGAAACTAAACGAGCATACCGTTACATATTCTAACCTCGTCGCCGATGATAGCGCCATTAATGTGACACTTCCGAGGAAGTAAATTTGAATTGCGGGTGCACATAGCTGCGACGACCTTCGCTACCGGTCGTTAGCAGGTAACCGATGCGGAAGAATGATAGTCTATCGTGGCGGAGTGTGCATTAGGAATACGAAATCATCTGCTGCTACGCCAATGGGATATGCTACAATCGAGTAGGTGCGGTTCAGTCTGTACTTCAATCATTTTGAAGATAGCCAACATGTATATAAGTTAACTCGTATTATAGAAACCTCCTGGAGATGGAGAGAAAGTTTAAAAGTAGAATACGAAAGTCACAATAAGTTTAGGTGTAAAAAAAGGAGGAGAACATAATTTTCTATTCATTATATGCTAAGTATCATCAACATCAAGTGAAACACTCAACATTCCGCGCCATTCAATCCGAGGCTCTTTATGCGGATTTCCACTATCCCAACATCTCTCCAGCAACAACAGAAAGAAGTTCTGATGTGAAGCAGGGCACAATGTGTTTGGCAAAAGTCTTCATTTTACTCTGTCGCACCTACATGCTTCCACTTCCCTCAGATGATAATGAGTGAAATCATGCAGCGTGAAGAATAGTTTTTCGCGAGAGGCTGTAGATTAGCTGGAGTTTTTGGCACGTCGGCGTGGTTGGCCAAATTTGAATAACAATGAGCTGGATTTCATAAATACAGCAGCAGCAAACAGCAAAGACATTCATCTCGCAGATGGAAGGAGTCGTAGCGGCATTTCCACGTTGAACTCGAGTGTCGAAAAACAATCTGTAGCAATACGGCTTGTAGGTATGGTAGCTTAATGAGTCTTTCGATTTGGACATGTAGTGTCATTACTTAGTCATGAGGCTAATTTGGGTCCTCCTCCATCCGATCATCGGTATGGACGATTTTGGTTTGACGATTTTGTAAGGTTGCACTCACAATTCGTAAAGGCCTGTCTGGCTGCCTGGTGCGTGGCCTCGTACCGCTCGATTGTGCTAATCATGCGCGATCGTGCTCTGGATCAGGTCAGCATCAATCTTTGGATCCATCCTCTGGTCACTTTCATCATAGCGAACCGAGCACGAAATCGTAGCGAGTTAAGATTGCGAAGAACTGGCCGAGCTCGTTCGTTTGCGGTGTCATGAAATCGAAAGATCACGATTGATTCACGAATGGATTGGTAATTATCACCCCCCACAATCAAGACGAACGCGAATTGGTCAAATGAGGAGCAGAACGTAAGAATCGAGCAAAGTGAAGAAGAGTTGTAGTTCTATTTCCTCGAAAAAGATTTATTTATTGAAAAAAAAAAACATGACATATAGTTCCATAGGAATCTCTACGACATCCCATTTCAACATGAGTGTTGGTGAAAACTCAATAACACTCTCTCTTTCTAGTACCTGCGGTTTTATTATGCGGCACCCTTGCTAGATAAAATGATAATATGTAGATGCACAGGACACAATTTGTCGGCCAATGGCATACTTTCACTCGATAGAAATTTACCTCCAACGTTCGAACCGAATCAGAGGCCCAAGCCAAAGTGCACTCCCTGGCCTTGGTAGCCTTGCTTCGGGAAACACTTTCGATCTAAAGGAAACATTCATGCGGGGTGGAATAAAGCCGCTCATCAGGCGGCTTCAAAAACAACATCTTGAAATCCATTGGTGCATCCACAAATCATCGCACCTCGGCCGGTGGCGGATTAGAGTGTTTTGACCAGCCCGGTGATTGCACCGTGTTTGACCGTTTGAGAAAATCTTGGAAAGTATGGCAATGGCGCCGGATGAACCGGACTGGCCGGGCAATAGCGTGACTGTTTGTGGGCCACTGTGCCATGAAAAGATGGTCAACTTCTTTGCGTAGAAACCGCTCCGATGTGTGTTTATAGTCCGTGCACTGGGGTTGTTTGCCGAGAGATTTGTGTTACTGTAAGCCACTCGCCGAACCGGCTTTCCGGTTGGCGGAAGTGGCACGAACGCCAACCGGTAGTATATTGGAATGTTTTCTTCGTAACAGTGGACAGCGCTGCGGTACGATGCTCCCACGTGTTTAGTAATGTAGGGCAATACACCGCCGCCAAAGACACTAACATGCGCGAAAACGCGGGCCTTTTATTTTCCACGACAGTGCCCGGTCAAGACGAAATATTTGTTTCTGTGAAACGGAGAGAAAACCAGTTACCGTATAAACGCCATTTCGTGATGAATGTTATTTGTTTTTTGTTGTGTTTGTCCCTCTTTCGTTACCGTTCTGAGCCCCGTCGGGTGTGTTTCATGATTTTCACCTACGCATCCATCCGAGCAATGGTGAGCGGTCCGAGAGGGTTGCTAATGATTTTGGGATTCGCCATTTACAGATCACAACGTCCGAACGTACAATGACCTCCGCTTCGAAGGTCCATCACAGACTCGATTTGGTTAACTTTCTTCTTTAAAATTGAAGTTGTGTCCAAAAGTTCCCCTTTTGAAAAGCACATAAAAAATGTTCATCACAGTAAGGGCTTTCTGTGGCTCGTAGAAGAACATGCAGTGCAGAAGAACATGCAGTGTGGGCAGAGAATTTAATTACGTTTTGCACGCACATTTCCCCCTTCGGAAAAATTACCATAACATTAGCCTCTATGGCCTTCACATCAAAAGGACCATTGTGTGCGAGCTTGAAATGGGAGTTGCTATAGAATGAAATTCATTCTGGAGCTCACGTATCTTCAAACTAAATACGCTCGTTGTAGAGCTGGCCAGATGCTGTTGAAAAGAAGCCAAATGGTAGATTTCCGTTGCATTCGAATCTCGTCCAGCCACACAGACAAACCTGTTTGGCAGCCATTCACCCATTAGCCAAGTGGTCTGCCGTAGGATGAAACAAATCCTTCGAAAAGGGGAGCCACAAACCGTCGACAAGACTGCTCCCCTCCCCAAATCGCTCTAAACCAACGACGACGGCGACAACGAAACATTGCCAAGCTGACAAACCTTCTGTAACAAGATGGTCGCTGTGCAATCGACCTCCCATTCTGAAACGAGGGTTTCGTATTTTTTATGCCATCGCCTCGACAGCTGTGCTCCAGCGTCTATCACACGCGACCAGAGTGCTCTGGTTCTCTAGCCTCTCTAGCTAGCACAACAGGAAGGACCAGAGTCTGCTGCTGCGGCCTGCAATAAGTGGTTAAACTGCTTAAAGCCGTTCACCACGACCACGATTTGCCGAGGTGCGCCGACGGTAGCAAAAAGTCAGTGCAAGCAATAGGTAATTGTGGACGTGAAATGCCACAACGAGGCTACCACTCGGCTCGCCGGGTGTCTAGCGTATGGTGCGCGGTGCACGTTGGAGCAATGGGAGGGGGCGAACTACATTTATTCCAACCACGAAGCCCTTTTTAACGATCGGCGCTCCCCCAAAATGCAACGAAGGATTGGCAAAGCGAAGCGGTGTCACGAAGAGGATTGGCCTAGCTCCATGGCCCCGCAGTGTTTTCGTGGTGGCTCCCTTCGAGGCAAACATGACGTGACACGCGTGTGTCGCCAAGATGGCATCTAATTCGGTTTACGATGAATTTCGTTGCAATAACCGTCGGTCGGTCGTGGAGCATGCATAGCAAATAGTGCAAACCACTAACTGCCGTTCCCATTTACGAGGGAAGAGCGATTGGAAAGCGCCCCAAAGCACAGAGGATGGGTAAATATTGCGTCCAAAGTGTTAACTCGCATAAGATGTCTCTATGTCGAATGTGGACTGTTCACGAAGGTGCGAAAAGTAGGACTGCATTGTCTAACATCTAGTTTCCAAATTTTGTCTATAAAGCTGTCTACTAACATTGCACCATCTTTAGCTAGTAGCTTGTTGACTTTTGCACTCAAAGAAAGCAGCGCCCAACCTATATTTTGATCTTAGGTTATTTGGTCATTCGATGGCCTCTGGTGATTGAGCAAAAGTAAAAGTTTCAGCAAACATCGGCCGCCCCCTGAGGGCGATAACGCTCACTTTCTACCGATTTTTTTTTTCGATGGCACCAGGCACGAGGCCATCGACGGGAAAACGGGGCCAATAGCATCCATTATCATTCGCCCACCCCGATCACGATGCCATTAATGCAAAGCGATACAACGTTGATCATAGCAACCGTCTCGTTGATCATAGTAATCGATCGTCAAAGGAACCTTGGTGCCCTTGGTGGATCGTGTAGCGGTTGTAGGACCTGTATGTTCTTATGCTTCCCCAAAAGAGCAAACCACAAAGACCACAGCAAGGCGTATAAAAGTGAAACAGTTTGAGCAGCCGGACCACGGCTAGATTTTCTTCGGTTGCCAAGTCCCGTACGTTCGTTCTTGGCATTCTGTGCACGGCGTCCAACTCGGCGTGTGTTCTACTTACGATGTATCGTAGCGGGAAGCGGTTCAGGGTAGTGTTCCTTGAGGTTGAAGGGGCCGACAAACTTTCCTTTTCAGCAACTTTCAACAGCACACAATCTGGAGGCGGTCGTCGCCGGTCGTTTCTGCTGCTTCTTACACTTCCACGCTGCAGCAGTCGTTGCAGCTTCACGGTCCGGTGTGTTGTTGGCACCAATGCTTGTTGGGACCGGTTTCCGTGCTGTTCGGGAACACAGGGACCTTCAGTTGGTAAGTCTCGATCACTTTCGAACACACGCAGCCTTTTAAGAACAGCTTCTCACTTTAAGGGCCGTTTGCTCTTCTGCTTGAGTCACACTCGAAAGTGGCCACAATCGCACGATAACATAAGCATACGGCTCATGCGAAATGCAACGCACTGACTCAGCGTCCACTGATCGCGCCGTTTTCATTCACTAATTATGCTCGCGATCGTATCTTTACCTTCGCATGAAAACAAGATAAAAAAGCACAAACGCACGCCTTGTGCAAGGTTGATCGAGTTTCAGTTGGCGCGTACGCAACGCAACTGCACGCAAAACGATCACCGAAGCCCGATCACGTGGACCGCGTCGTGTGCGTCAGTCCCGAGTTGTGTGTAACGACTAAAACCCGGCCCCCGATAAACATGAAACCGAGTCGATTCACGGTTTCTTGCGCACGCATAACCCTTTCGGTTGGACTCGGGTCTTAAACATGGCCGAAGTATGGCAAATCGGGGAGACGAGAACATGATGCCGTCGTGGATGCTGCACTCGCCCGTATCGGACACTTGGTAGTGCTCGGTAAGTCTCTGGGGCGCTGGTGGGGATAAAGTTGACCTATGCTGAGCAAGAGCCAGATGGTAGCGTGGGGCTTCGTGGGCTTCGTAACGGTTGCACTAATGAGTTGTGTTCGAGCCGAAGCGAATCAAAGTGACTAATCAATTTTTCTTGGACTTGTTGACGCTCTAATCAAAGCCCTTTTACTGGCTCCTTATTTTTTTCTGTTTACTGCAGATAATAAAGAATTGAGTCATGATGGCAATATGTAAATTTTTAAATTCTTCCAAAATTAGTCAATTCCAGACATTCTTGCGTGACTACAACCAGATGGATGAACATAAAAATTGCTTCTCTTTCAATCTGAAGTAATGAAATTAGCAAAACGTTGAGATCAGAGTTAGCATTCCATTTGAGTATACTTTGTGAGAACCTTGATTCGTTTACCCAAATTGTAATAGTTTTTTTTCACCCATTCCGCATAGAATTCTCGTAATATACGCGTAATTAGTTGAAAGATAACAACGAAACGACTTCAATTCAACATTCATCACTTTATTGTCCTTGTATAATATTCGAAAAATATATTAGTAACTACTGCCATATATTAGTAACAAAAGAAGTTCCCCTAACTACCAAGAAATCATTTGAAATCTTATTATTATTGCCTTTGATCCACGCTGAAAGTGGCCCATAATGCCCAGTGTGTCGCTTTAATGCGCATGCGATATTGACGTATCGTATCGCTAAAATCGTTCGATTTCTACATGGTTTTCGTACTTCTTCAACTGGTGCAGATTATCCCACCAAAGGCGCAGCCGGTGCTGCAGAATCAGCCGGAACCAGGGCGTTAGTGGAGCGTTGAGGGTGGTCATGGTTGTGTCCAGCTGCTTCCGACTAACATACCGCACCTCGCTCACCTCCGAATCGTTCGGTTTAAGATCGACGTCTTTCTGCAGGAACAGAATGTAGTCGATCTCATGTTCACCCCACGTACCATCGCCTCGATCAGCGTAGTGGATGCGGGTGAGATAATGGAAATTCTCAGGACGTGCCTGTAAGCAAACAGAAAGAATAAATTAAACCAGCACGGATCGCCAGTCACCACACACTGTGTACTTTCTACTTACTTGGGCCAAGGGAATGCCTAGCTCGTAGTTTAACCGCCGTTGGGCGGCACGACGGATACCAAGAGCGTTCATTTCTTCCCGTTCTCCTTCGATATCATACAGGGGATGACTGCAGCAGGCATTTGTGTAACAATCGGGAAAGGTTATCTTCGGAAGTAAAACATATTCAAAACGGAGTCCAAGTCAGTAGAGGTCAGTCAGTAATCGTTATATCAGGAATAAGCTGCTTCCGGAGCGTTTGAATTATTCATGCCTAGTGCGTATGATGTAAGGATTTAGAGATGCGTATGTTGGTGTGACGGAGTATCCGGATGACAAAGTTACCGCTCGGAGTTGCGAGAAATCTAAAGGAGAAAGTTTGCCACGCTATCTATACGTACTTTGTCGATGGAACGCCGCTGAAGGAGCATATCCCCAGCGCTGTTGAACAGAAACACACTGAATGCTCGATGTAGCCGGATATTGCCCGCAGCATCCACTAGATGGCAATCCCGTTTCGAGGCCTTCCCAACGGACTCATCCCGATCGTTTACCAGGATGCAGGTTTCCTTCATGGCTAGCTCCTGCAACTTGGCCGCACTCATTGGAACCACTTTCGAGGAAAACCTCCTGTTCGCGACGAGCAAAATTTGACCCAACATCTTACGATATGTTCACTGCACTGGGGATGTTAATGAGCTCCGCTAAAAGCGCCGTTGAACAAAAAAAACCCAGTTGAACGCCCAGTTTCACACAAATTCCTTCGCGAGCAAATCGAAACCCTTACGGAACGTACTTGTTGACAAGTGCCCTGTGGGAATGGAGTGTTTATATTCACCCAGATAGCCAAAGCCTTTGCAGAAAAATCTTTTCGAAACCACTTATGCAGCAAAATCTCTTCGAAAACACCCACTGCCACTGCAGCAAAATATTTATGACGACCGAGCTGAGGTTTTGGAAAATTGTGTGAAAATTGGGGGGTTTTCGTGTACAGAATCATCGTAATTCCGTGCTTGCTTCTTCCGAAATCCGGCTCATCTATCTAGAGAATCCTCCTTGATTTCCTAAAACTGCATTTAAGATGGTAAGAGCAGTGGAGCGAAAACCATCATCAGCAGTGGGATGAGGCCGATAACAAACTTCCTGTTCTGTTCCACCCACATATTTCGCGCAGTTTTGTGATAACTCTTATCTTTTTTCAGATCCGCTTCATCCTAATACAGAACCGGGCTGGCAAGACGCGACTCGCCAAGTGGTATATGAACTTCGACGACGATGAGAAGCAGAAACTGATCGAGGAGGTGCATGCCGTGGTCACGGTACGAGATGCAAAACACACGAACTTCGTGGAGTTCCGTAACTTCAAGATCGTGTATCGCCGGTACGCGGGTCTCTACTTTTGCATTTGCGTCGACGTGAACGACAACAATCTGTGCTACCTGGAGGCGATCCACAACTTTGTCGAGGTGCTGAACGAATACTTCCACAATGTGTGCGAGCTCGATCTGGTGTTTAACTTCTACAAGGTGTACACCGTGGTGGACGAGATGTTTTTGGCCGGAGAAATCCGCGAAACATCTCAAACGAAAGTCCTCAAACAGTTGCTAACGCTCAACTCGTTAGAATAAGTCTGGCGTGGTGACGTTGTTTCGAGATCGCCCACAGATATTATCCGGTTATCGTTGCTTCTCCTCGTCATGGATCGTTTTGTTTGTTCCACCCTCACCGCAAACCATACGAAGGCACAAACGGTATCCGCAGTGAAGAGAACCATTCCAAAATTCAGAGGTGTTCTTGTGGGATTGTGAAGTTTTCTGTTCGACAGGAATGCGTAGCAAGTGTGTAGTCCCACACGGACAGGCCATAGTTCAAGAAACAAACAAACTGCCACCGTATTCCCACTTCTCTGTTAGTTTTCCGTTGGTCAGTAGGATAAGCGATGTTTTGTTCATTACCTCTTCAAGCTAAGCCTCATATCGGTGGCGTGGTATCACTCATACTTTACGCCTGATTACGATGTTTCTCAATCACGATCGCGGAACCAATCCCCTCCCGTGCGTGAGACCACGACGAGTAGAGAGATGCTGCCTTGAAGGGAGCGTTAAACCATTACAGCATGCAATACAATAATGTTCGTGTAAAAACGTAGCTGTTTCCATACATCCCAGTAGCCACCGAGCCCTGGTGCAAAGGAATGAAGCATGAGACGATTCACGGTAAAGCTGGATCAACTCCGTCATTCGAGAGGGGAAACGTGCACGAAACTCACCAAATGAAATTGTTTAAATTAATTGAAAAAGAAAAAACGAGAAAATATTAAACCTAACGAACGTAAGGGAAGCATTATAGTAATATAACTATATAATAATATATTATTGAATGATCTGTATTGCGTAGAAATCGAATAAAAGGCAACAGCATGAAACTAAAATCAAAATGGGTATATTTAACTACTACTTTCATCACATCATTATAGATGAAAACGCTAAAAGGCACGCATTAACTTAATTCTAGTCTCTTGAACATTAGTCAGAACACACGATCAGTTCCATATCATTTCCATGGTCTTATTGTACTTTTTGAGCACGATTTTTTACCAAGTTGACTCAGTGCCATGGCCGATGCCGATTTACCGAGACCGTCTCCGTTGGCCGGTTCGTCGTTGTAACCATTCGACTCCTTCTTTGATTGCTTTCGACAGCTAGAAAGCACTTCTTCGAGATGTTTGAGATCGTTGGGTGATTTTTCTAGAAGTAACTCGATGTAATTGTGTAGCAGGTGCTTCGGAAAAATTGGCGGTCCCTCGCCGTTTGTCTCGCATGCCTGGCGCTGGTTTGGCTGTGGAGTTTGGAAATCATTGGCGGTGTCAGACGATATCGTTTGCTTTAGCGATCGCACACCATCGAGTCGATCCTTATCGAGCTGTTCCAACGTGAACCGTTGGAAATGCCGAGATTTTGATTCCTGATCCGACGCCTTAGAACAACCATTGTCCTCGGGGTGCTGGCCAGGGCTCATCAATACGTCGAGTGCCTGCTTCCACTGATTTTCCATGATCAAGTGCAGCTGTGAAGCAATGTCGGCACGGTGCTGTTGGATGCTGCGAAGCTTATCCTCCAGCTCATGAATCCGTTTCGCAGAGTTAGCGAGCTGCAGACGGTATAATGATTCCTGCTCATTATACCGCTCGGTTAGCAACTGCACCTCCTGTTCACGCTTTTGGTCGATCAGTTCAATCTGTCGCTTGGCACGGTCGGCCAATGCTCGTTCCTTCTTCGCTGCTTCAGCTTTTAATTCCTGTTCGACGGTGGTGAGCTGCTTTTGGAATTCGTTCAGCTTATCTGTGACGACATCCTCTAGCTGGGATTGATAGTACTTTTTCAGCGAGAGACGCTGTATTTCCAGCTCTTTAAGTAAATTTTTCTGTAACAAAAAACAAAGGATAACGTTTAAATTACACCTGTGGCCAGTTTTGAGACTAGCGTCTCGGAACATACCGATTCCTCTTGGTGGATAGTTATTTGCTGTTTCATGTGCTTTGTTTGCTCGTGTAAGCCAACATTCTCTTGCGTCGCTTCAGCGTATTGCTTGGCCAGCAGCTCATGTTTTCTTTTGATCGTTCGGAGGTCTTCCCGTATACCGGCACATTCGGCCAGCTTTTTCTTTTCGTTCTGCAGATCTACTGTTAACTGTTCGTTCGCATTTCGAAGGCCACTCAGTTGCTCCTTTAGCTGCCGTTCACTTTCGCGACTGTTGGCGAGTCTTATTTGTAGATCCTCCTGTTGCTTACGGTGAACCTCGTTCACATCACGATTAGCACTGGCCAGATTGTCCACCTTCTGTTCGAGCGTATCCTTTTTCTCTTGAAGCTTCCGCGCCAAATTGACCGTATCGGCCAGTTCTTTTTCCAGCATGAGGTTCTTATTGCGCACCTCCACGTTCTCCGCCATCAGCTTCTCGTGTGTCTTGATGTGTTGTCCTTCCATGTCTCGGATACGGTTCGTCAGACGGTTTACTTCCTGCTCTAGCTTGCCGATAATCTCCAACTTTTCCTTATCGACGGACAGGGCGACAGACATTTTCTCCTCGTACTCGAGAAGCTTAATCTGGAGGGATTGAATGTTACGCTCGCAGTGCTGCCGCCGGAGCCGTTCCTCCTGTAGCACCTTGCCGTAATCCGGCGCACCGTTCGTATGCCAAATATCGCTTAAGTTAAGTAGATTCGCGTTATTGCTGTACGGCCTGGCCACGCACGAGCTCTGAACGTTTCGCGGGGGTTTCTGTGGTACCGGACCAACTCCCGAGGGCAGAGGTTTCGCAAGATTATTGAAGTCATTTGCCGTGAGCGATGGGTAATCGGTCAGCGATAGGCCATTCAGATCCACTAGTGAGTCGTGGGGACTTCGGATACCGCTTTGATTATGGTTATGCCGCTGTTGCTGTGTCTGGGGCTGCCGTTGGTACGATTTGTTTGTGTCTCCCTCTTGCAGGAACTGATCGATCTCGTTGAGAAGGAATCGCTCTTTGTGGGCTTCTCGATGTAGTCCATGGTGGCGTTTGAACGGGGTCGAGGCAACGTACTGCTCGGTACGATCGGAGGCGGAGCACTGCGCCATCGGACAATTTTCTATGCCAGCCATCGGAAGCGTGCTGTTGCCTTCGATGAACGAAGCATAGGAAAGGTAATCGACGCTATCAAGCGAACAGTTGGTGGCCTCAGTCCGCGGTACTTTCGGCGGCGGTGACTCGCAGTTGAAGAAGTCGGGCGGAATCAGCAGCAGAATGTCCGTCTCGTCGGATTCACTCATCACATGCCGCCGGTGAATGGTTCCTTTTTTGTACAATTACTACGCTAAACTAAACTAAACTAGTTCACAAAACACAAAATAAAACGGCGGCACACAAAAACCGTCAACCAAAACAACGCTGCTCGACTGCTCGACTGGACTGGAAGGAGAACTCGAGCAGTCGAGCAGAAGTAAACACACGACGAGACTGTGTATTTTTCTGACTATTTCTTCTGTTTGTCCTTTTTCGTGCGTAATAAGAACATCTTCAAGTTATTTGCTACTCCTGCCGTCGTTATCGTTGGAAAAGTAGTCCGGGAAAGTGGGATACCGTGGTAAATCGCCACACGAAAAGCGATCTACAACACTGAACCCAGAACCTGTAAATCCTGTCTAGAAAGGAAATCGCACCGGCAAGTTTTATGGTTTGTGATTCTGTAAGGATCTGATGTATTAACGATCGCAATTCCTCTTCCAGTAACTATCCCGGCAAGGCCGCACCCAAGACTACGGTGATCAGTCACCAAATGAACTGAAAATATTGCACCTATTCGGATTACCTCACCGCGATGGCCGCGGATATGTTGGTGGAGCCAATCCTTGCCACCGGCGGCTACGATCACACTATCCGGATATGGCAACCCTACACGACTACCTGCCTGCGGACGATGCAACACACGGACTCGCAGGTGAACTCGCTGGAGATCTCGCCCAAACGCAATATCCTGGCCGCCGGCGGTTATCAGCACATCCGGCTGTATGATATGCACTCGAACCACCCGATCGTGAATTTCGAGGGTGTCGCCAAGAACGTGACCCAGGTGGGCTTCGAGGAGGAGGGCAAATGGATGTTTACCGGCGGTGAAGACGGGAAGGTGCGCATCTGGGACATGAGCTCGGCGAATCCCTCCTGCAAACGCATCTTCGATTGCCAGAGTCCGGTGAATGCGGTTTGCCTGTTACCGAACCAGGTTGAGCTGCTGATGGCCCACGATGGTGGTGGTATCTATCTGTGGGACGTGAAATCCGACCAGCACGAGCACCTGATGCCGGAAGTGGAGTGTTCGATGCAGGATGTGGCCGTGAGTCCGAACGGTGCGTTCATGGCAGCGGTAACGAATCGAGGAGGATGCTTCATATGGACTCTATCCAGCTGGAACGAACCGTTAGGAACGGCTTCCACACTAACCCGCTGGCAACCGCAGCATAAGATACAGGCACACGAACGGTATGCCCTACGCTGTAAATTCAGCCCCGATTCGAGCATGTTGGTAACGTGCTCCGGTGACGGTACGGCGCGAATCTACAACACCGAAGGATGGACACCGAGAGCCGTTCTGCGTATTGAAAAGGGCTGGATCTGGGATGCTGCGTTCAGCAACGATTCCAAGTACATCTTTACCGCCTCATCCGATCACATGGCACGATTATGGCGCATAGACAATCAGTCGGTCGAGCGAGAGTACAGCGGTCACGCCAAGGCTGTGACCGCCCTGGCATTCCTCGATGTTTCCGGCAGCGGTGGTGGAACACCGACTGATGCTGCCACGAGTCACCCCGGCAAAGGAGGTTGAAATGTATGTCAGGATTAATAAATAAACGCGCCTAGAGAAGAAACGGAAACAGAGTTTGTTGATTCCTTAAAATATTTGAGTAAAACCATATTTCCAACAACCTTGCAGCAACGCTAGCTTGTGGGATCCACCAATGACATACGCACACAAGCGAAGCCTGAACGCACACAGCGTCGAATTCTTCGTGTACGTACACGAAATCAGCGCTGTCAGGAGGGCAGAGAAGAAAACCGCTTGTCTTGTCAGCTCGTTTTGTGTGGAGGGTTTTCCGAGAGGCACGGCTAAAAATTAACAAAATTCGCACTAAAAGATGGCTGATGCAGAGGTAAGACCGGTGTTTTCTTGTTAACGAGCAGCGACATTAACCGCGAAGCAGAATATGTGGCCAAATCCGAGCTAACATGTTGCTCAACTGACGACCATCCTCGTAACTTTTTGCAGCTTGCTAAGGCCCTGAAAGATCTACCGAACCGAGTGTTAAACGTGCCCGTGGAGGAACGGGCGGAACTGTTTCAGAACGTGATCGCGGTACTACCAAATCCAGGTAAGCGAGTCCGTGGAAGTGCCACCAGCAGAACCACGCAGCGATACCGGCTCCCAGTGTCACGTCACGACACTTGGAACGACACTAAAACTAACCTCAAAGTCGTGTTTTCATCAGTT
>NC_064874.1:10554271-10569271 GCF_943734745.1 Anopheles darlingi | reverse complement strand
GAAAAGCGTCGCAAAGAGGGTAAATGGAAGCCTCCGCAGCTGACACCGAAGCAGAAGGAACTGATCGACAAGCAGCGTGAAAAGGAGAACGCAATCAAGTTACGATTGCGAGCCTTGAACGATACCATCACGACGCTCGTTTCGCAGATCGAGGGCGCTGCTAAGGGTACACCGAAACAGCTGTCACTGTTCTTCCCTACGCTTCTACCGGCGATACTGCGTGTCTTTTCTTCGCCACTGGCAGCGCCAGCCATGGTGAAGCTGTACATTCGGCTGCGTGATTGCTGCTTTAGCAGCGAACAGGTCGAACTTGGCCGTGACATATCGATTGCGACCGTGCGTATGAGCAAACCGCATTGCGATCTCGAGGAAGGCTGGTGTACGGCGAACATCGTGGAGCTGGTGAGCGACATTCTCGTGTCTCTGTACGACGAAACGATCGACATGTACAATGTGCACCGGGAGGAACCGGGATCTAAGAACTACCTGTTAAATGCGCCCACCTTCAGCTACACGTTCGAGTTTCTGAAGCGCGCCCTGACTCTGTCGGAGGCGGATCGCGATGAAAGTTTGCTGATCAACGGTATTCAGCTGATAGCGTACCATGCACAGCTCAAGGGCGACACGGTCGACGGGAAGGACTTCGACGATCTATACCATCCGGTGTTCATGCCACGGCTCGAGATGATTCGATTGCTGCTGCGGCTCATTCAGAAACACCGCGGTAGAGTGCAAACGCAGGCAGTGGCCGCGTTGCTCGATGTGGCCGATAGCAGCTCGGGCCGCGAATACAGAGCCCGTGCGGATGAGCGTGAGATCGAGTGTTTGTTGGTGGCACTGCAGGATGATTTGGAAGCAGTTCGTGATGTTGCATTGCGTGCGCTTGCCATCATGATCGATGTGTTGCCCTCGATTGCCGACGATTACGAGTTGGGGCTACGGCTCACGAGAAGAATCTGGGTGGCAAAGCATGATGTTGCGGAGGATACGAAACAGCTCGCTGATACGGTGTGGGTTCAGGGGAACTACGAGCTACCGATCGTAATGGCCGACGAGCTGATGAAAGACATCGTCCATCCGGAGCTGTGCATCCAGAAGGCGGCCGCCGGTGCCTTGGTGTCTATTCTGATGGAGGACGCTTCGACGGTTGATGGTGTGCAGGAGCAGTTGCTCGAGATTTATCGTGAGAAGCTAACGATGATACCGGCCCGATTGGATCAGTTTGATCGTGAAATTGAACCAGCGATCGATCCGTGGGGCCCACGGCGCGGTGTCGCAATCGCATTCTGCCACATTGCCCCCTTCCTGACGCCCGAGCTGGTGAAGAGTTTGATCGAGTTCATGGTGCGGCATGGATTGCGCGATCGCTCGGAGATCGTGCAGAAAGAGATGCTCGCCGCTTCACTCGGTATAGTGGAACATCATGGGAAGGATAGTGTGGCTTATCTGCTGCCGACGTTCGAGCAGTTCCTCGACAAAGCACCGAGCCACAGCTCGTACGATAACATCCGTCAGGCCGTCGTCATCTTGATGGGCTCGCTAGCACGCCATCTGAATCGTGAGGACCCTCGCATTAAACCGATCGTCGATCGGTTGCTGACGGCCCTCTCGACACCCTCCCAACAGGTCCAGGAAGCCGTCGCTAATTGTATTCCGCATTTGATCCCATCCGTCAAAGAGGAAGCACCAGCGATGGTGAAGAAGCTGATGCAGCAGCTGGTCAAATCGGAAAAGTATGGTGTGCGTCGTGGATCGGCTTACGGTATCGCCGGCATCGTAAAAGGACTCGGCATCCTGTCCCTCAAGCAGCTCGACATCATGTCGAAGCTGACGGCTCACATCCAGGACAAGAAGAACTTCAAGTGTCGCGAGGGTGCGTTGTTCGCGTTCGAGATGCTCTGCAGTACTCTGGGACGTTTGTTTGAGCCGTACATTGTGCACGTGCTGCCCCATCTGCTGCAGTGCTTCGGTGATTCGTCTTCGTACGTTCGTCAGGCGGCGGACGAGTGTGCGAAAACGGTTATGGCTAAACTATCGGCCCATGGTGTGAAGCTAGTGCTGCCTTCGCTACTGAACGCACTGGACGAGGATTCGTGGCGTACGAAGACGGCCTCGGTAGAGTTGCTGGGTGCGATGGCATTCTGTGCGCCGAAGCAGCTATCGTCCTGCCTGCCGAGCATCGTGCCGAAGTTGATGGAAGTGTTGGGTGATTCGCATATCAAGGTACAAGAGGCCGGTGCTGACGCGCTTCGTGTCATCGGCAGTGTCATCAAGAATCCCGAAATTCAGGCCATCGTACCGGTCCTGCTGAAGGCGCTCGAGGATCCATCCGGCAAGACGTCCGCCTGTCTACAGTCGCTGCTCGAGACGAAGTTTGTCCATTTCATCGATGCACCTTCGCTGGCCCTTATCATGCCTGTCGTTCAACGAGCGTTCATGGATCGTTCGACGGAAACACGTAAAATGGCAGCCCAGATCATTGGTAACATGTATTCGTTGACGGATCAGAAGGATCTGACGCCCTACCTACCGAACATCATTCCCGGTCTGAAGACATCCCTGCTTGATCCAGTGCCGGAGGTGCGTGCAGTGTCCGCACGTGCTCTCGGTGCGATGGTACGCGGTATGGGAGAATCGTCGTTCGAAGATCTGCTTCCGTGGTTGATGCAAACACTCACGTCCGAATCGAGCAGCGTGGATCGGTCCGGGGCGGCGCAAGGTCTCTCGGAGGTGGTCGGTGGGCTGGGTGTGGAGAAGCTGCATAAACTGATGCCCGAGATCATTGCTACGGCTGAACGGAATGACATTGCACCGCACGTCAAGGATGGCTACATCATGATGTTCATCTACATGCCATCGGCGTTCCCGAACGACTTCACACCGTACATTGGGCAGATCATCAATCCGATCCTGAAGGCGCTGGCAGATGAGAATGAGTACGTGCGTGATACGGCCCTGAAGGCAGGCCAGCGGATCGTCAATTTGTACGCAGAATCGGCGATCGCACTGCTACTGCCCGAGCTGGAGAAGGGTCTATTTGATGATAACTGGCGTATCCGGTATAGCTCCGTGCAGCTGCTTGGTGATCTGCTGTACAAGATTTCGGGTGTTTCGGGCAAGATGACGACGCAGACGGCATCGGAGGACGATAACTTCGGCACGGAGCAGAGCCACAAGGCCATCATACGAAGTCTCGGCGGTGATCGGCGTAATCGTGTGCTCGCCGGTCTTTACATGGGCCGTAGCGACGTGTCACTGATGGTGCGCCAGGCGGCTCTGCATGTGTGGAAGGTGGTGGTAACGAACACACCGCGTACGTTGCGTGAGATCCTGCCAACATTGTTCTCGCTGCTGCTCGGTTGTCTGGCCAGTACGAGTTACGATAAGCGGCAGGTGGCAGCCCGTACGCTCGGTGATCTGGTGCGCAAGCTAGGTGAGCGTGTACTACCGGAGATCATTCCGATTCTCGAGCGTGGTCTCAACTCGGACCAAGCGGATCAACGGCAGGGCGTGTGCATTGGACTGTCGGAGATTATGGCTTCGACTTCACGCGATATGGTCCTGACGTTTGTTAACAGTCTCGTGCCGACGGTGCGCAAGGCACTGGCGGATCCACTGCCTGAGGTACGGCAAGCGGCGGCCAAAACGTTCGACTCACTGCACACCACCGTCGGTTCGCGTGCCCTCGAGGACATTCTGCCTTCGATGTTGGAAAGCCTTTCCGATCCGGATCCGGATGTGGCGGAATGGACTCTGGATGGTTTGCGGCAAGTGATGGCCATCAAATCGCGTGTCGTGCTACCCTACTTAATACCGCAACTGACGGCTACTCCGGTTAATACGAAAGCCCTGTCCATCCTGGCGTCGGTGGCGGGTGAAGCATTGACCAAGTATCTGCCAAAGATACTGCCGGCCCTCATGTCGGCACTGGCCGCCGCTCAAGGCACACCGGAGGAAGTACTGGAGCTAGAATACTGCCAAGCAGTCATACTATCCGTCAGCGATGAGGTCGGCATCCGTACCATTATGGACACGGTGATGGAAAGCACAAAATCCGACAAGGCCGAAACGCGAAAGGCGGCTGCCACGTTGCTGTGCGCATTCTGTACGCACTCTCCCGGTGATTACTCACAGTACGTACCGCAGTTGTTCCGCGGCCTGCTTCGTCTACTGGCCGATTCCGATCGGGATGTGCTACAACGTTCCTGGGACGCTCTGAATGCCGTCACGAAGACACTCGACTCCGCACAACAGATAGCACACGTGACGGATGTCCGACAGGCGGTCAAATTTGCCTCGAGCGACCTTCCGAAGGGCAGCGAACTGCCTGGATTCTGTCTGCCGAAGGGAATCACCCCGCTGCTGCCGGTCTTCCGTGAGGCCATCCTGAACGGACTACCGGAGGAGAAAGAGAACGCTGCTCAAGGGTTGGGAGAGGTCATCAAGCTAACCTCGCCTACTTCGTTGCAACCATCGGTCGTACACATCACTGGTCCTCTAATTCGTATTCTTGGCGATCGTTTCAATGCGGGCGTGAAAGCGTCGGTACTGGAAACACTCGCCATTCTGCTGCATAAGGTGGGCATCATGTTGAAGCAGTTCCTGCCACAACTGCAAACCACCTTCCTGAAGGCTCTGCATGACCCCAGCCGAGTGGTGCGCATTAAGGCCGGCCATGCGTTGGCCGAACTCATCCTCATCCACACCCGACCCGATCCACTATTCATCGAGATGCACAATGGAGTGCGCAATGCGGACGATGCGACGGTTCGCGAAACGATGCTGCAGGCGTTGCGCGGTATAATGACACCAGCCGGTGACAAGATGACGGAACCGTTGCGCAAACAGATCTACGCGACACTCGCCGGTATGCTTGGGCACTCGGAAGACGTAACGCGAGCGGCAGCCGCCGGATGTTTCGGTTCGCTCGTACGATGGCTCCCCTCGGATCTGCTCGATGATGCGCTAGCATCGCATCTGCTGAACGAAGACTACGGTGATGATGCGACCTTACGCCATGGTCGCACGGCCGCACTGTTTGTCGCCCTAAAAGAACACCCTGCCACGATTGTGACGAGCAAGTACGAGACGAAGATCGCCAAGGTAATCAACGGAGCGATCGTGTCGGATAAGGTACCGGTTGCGCAGAATGGTGTACGCGCCGCCGGCTACCTACTGCAGTACTGCATGACGGACGCCGAAGGCGTAAAGTTACCGATGACCGTGATCGGTCCGTTCGTCAAGTCGATGAACCACAGTAGCCACGAGGTGAAGCAGCTGCTAGCCAAGACCTGCACCTATCTGGCGCGTGTTGTGCCGGCCGCGAAAACGGCCCCCGAGTACCTAAAACTCGCCATTCCGATGCTGGTTAACGGTACGAAGGAGAAGAACGGTTACGTCAAGTCCAACTCGGAGATTGCGCTCGTGCACGTGCTGCGGTTGCGCGATGGCGAAGAGTTCCATCAGCGCTGCCTGACGCTGCTCGAACCGGGTGCACGGGAATCGTTGAGTGAGGTCGTGAGCCGAGCGCTACGTAAGGTGGCTATGCAGTCGGTGATCGGCAAGGACGAGGAGCTTGACGATACGATCCTTACGTGATCATCATCACAGGTGATTACGGAACGGTGGCACAATAACAACGATCACCGTCGGAGACGGTTCGTCTACTGTGGCACAGCCATCGGTATCGGTACTGCTGCAGGGATGACGACCTTGCACGTTCAGTTGAGCACTATCAGCATCAGCATCTACATCGTTTTGTATTACTGTAATCGTAACAAAAACTCTTCAAAAAAATACTCCGCCATCGACCTCTCTTTACCGATCGGAGAATAAAGACACAAATCAACTCCAAACCCCTCCCAGTCGTTCATTACATCTTTTCGTGACCTCGTACTCCGAAATGCATCGTTGCGCGTCGATTATGATTCGTTCCTGCAGAGACAGTGTCCCATCGTTATGCAATGAAAGGAGAAAGGAACAACGCACATGGCGGGCAAGCCAATTGCAGCCCATTGAGGAAATTAGGCCACATTCTTTGCGTAGCTGCGCAAATGGTTTCAGCTTCCTTTTTGCTTATGGTTTGATCAAAGGGCAGAATGTACCGTTCAAGCCAGTTTTGCGGTGAAGGTTAACGCAAAAAACCAAAAAGGATCTCTTCATCTGGAACGCTTTAATGAATTTGTCGTGTGTCGCTTGTGGCAGTCTAGTAGGCAACATAATTATGGCCTGCTGCTGTAATGGCAGCAGTAATCGTAGTTGCCTTGGTTTGGAAAGCGAATTACATTTCACGTCAGGGGTCGTTCGACATAACATACATTCCAGCAGGTAATTACCAGCTAAAACAAAAAGTGTTAGTCGCCTGCCATCCATCGGGTCGTTTGCTGCTTGAAATTTACTACTTCGTTTTTATCATGCTACAGAAGGTGGCTTCTAACGAACGCCAAAGAAAGCAATCTAAAAAGCGCCAACCACAACGCTACATTTAAGATAGATTCAGGTAATTTATTTCAACTCTATTTCACTATGGAATGTCTTTAATGTTTAACATTATGTTTTGATCACTTGCACTCTTTCCATTCGCCGTGGCCAGTCTAATAGTTCTGCTTTTATGCGTTTCACTTAATCTCTTTCCTTCGCAAATTTAGTAATAACACAAACACACCTAGCTACACCAGTCGTAAAAGTATTGGCATAATGCGGTCAATGTGGTTCGATGAATCTCCTTACCTAATTTGCCTCCCTCTGGCTTAACATTGTTGCGTAAGGAGGGAAAACAGTAACAAATGGGAGATCTTGTTTAAAATCCATATCTCACCTCCCTCCCTACCGAACGAAACGAAACAGGACAGGAAAAGCGAAAAATCCGGTCAACAGAAATACTAACGGCAAACGATTCGTAAACTCATAACTTAACCCTAAGCTCGTATGGATCACAATCGGACGGGCGGTGCGAGTGCCCAACGTGCCCAGCAGCCCCACCTCACTCGGACGGTGGTGGCACCCAACCGCCAAACCGTCGTTCCAGCTCTTTGGCTACCGCAAAGATGAGATGATCCTGACCGGGCGCAGCAACGACCTACAGGAAAGAGAACAGAGCAGCGTTACGATTAATCCAAGGCGAGGAGCTGCTGATGGTGTCTGCTTACCTGAACTCCGATCGGTAGCTTCTCACGATCAAGCCCAACCATACAGGAGGCCGCCGGTAAGCCGAGTGTGTTAAACACCATCATGTAGGTTGTGTCGACGAGCTTGTGGAAGATACGATAGTGCCGGTGGGCCGTGTTGGGAAAGCCCGGATAGATAAACACTCCGTCGGTGCCGAGTAGTTCAAGGAAGTCACGGCGCAGCATCTCCGTTTGTTTGTCCAGAAAGTCGAGCCGCGACTGTGGAATGTAGTGGTTGACTATGTGCTGCATCGGACCAATCATGACGGAAGGTAGGTCGGAGTCGGACTGACCAAAGAGGTACTTCAGGACCTCGCGTTTCATCGTTGTTGCTGGTTTGCCATTCGCTTGGGGACTGTAGATCGTTTCGATGTTTTTCATGCGCAGCATTTTGCAAATAGAAATATCGAGTGTCCAGCGCAGGCGCTCCAGGTTGACGCGCTGGGCACTTAGATGGCCCGCGACGTCACGAATGGCCTGCACAATGTCGGCATCGATCGGACGCGTCAATCCCGAGGGACCGTCGTTCTCCATGAAGTAACATTTGATCGCGGACACTGGAATCTCCTTTTCCAGCGTGACCGGTGTTCCTTCGGGATCGCGCATGGCTCCAAGCAGCAGCGGTAGATCGCCCGCGTACCGACACATCGCACCGGGTGTGAAAAAACTACCCCAGTTCTCGTCATCACAGGACGGATGATGCCCGTAAGGCGACACCACGTACGGCGAGGGTTTGTGACCGAAAACTCCAGTGAATAGGGCCGGAAGTCGTGAAGATCCCGCGATGTCGGTAGTGACACCAAGCAGCGAACCAGCGGAAGCAATCAGTGCTGCCTCTCCGCCCGAGGAACCACCGGCCGTACGCTGCAGGTTGTGAGGATTCCGCGTCAATCCGGTGCAGTTGTTGTACGTTTCCCAGCACAGACAAAGCTCGGGTGTGTTGCTGACTAGCAGGATGATACCACCGGCACGCTTGATCTGTTGTACAACCGGTGCATCACCCAGAGCGACCTTCTTGTCCCGAAGCTTCCGGCCCGCCGTATTGCTCATCCCCTGGACGGCGAGACTTTCCTTGATCGAAACGGGAAGTCCAAGCAGCGGCTTATCACGTGCCAGTTGCTCCGGCGTACCGAGCAGTCCTTCGGCCAGCTGGCGATCAATGCTGCGCGCGTCTTCCAGCGCTTCCTCGAATCGATCCTCGACGATGGCGTTCAGCAGTGGGTTGACTTGCCGGCAACGGTTCACGTAAGCCTGCACCACCTGCTCGCTCCTGAGCCGACCGGTACGGATGCGTTCTGCGAGCTCGGTTGCGGGCAGCAGCAACAACGGATCGCCGATCGCGGGCAATTTTCGGCGGGCAATTCGACCACTCACGCACTGTGAGTAGGGCATCACGAACCAGCTAAACAAGCACATGGCTGCCCGAAGCAGCCGCCGTATAGCGTAGCTCATTTGGCTGTACAGAGGGAAGAAACGGATGCAGAAGATTAGTGGAGGTACTTATGGGATGCTCAGCACAACACATGTTTGTGAGTCACATTAAAGTGCTATGGGTGTGCTTGATGGCTCTCGAGCACTGCACATGCTACCAGGATCATTGGTGGATCTGCATCATTGATTTCAATGACAGCACGTTCCCGTTCGACACCTTGTCCAGCTGAATTCACTGCCAGAGTGCAGCAACGTGCATTCCTTGAGCCCTTCACAGATTGTCATTTATCATGCATTCCACGTCGCTTACGCGTGGTAGCGAGGATCAACGGGATTTTGAAGGGATTATCGCCTTCCTGTGGGCCACGAGCACCATGAGCTATTAACGGAATGGGGCGTGCATCTCAAGAGTATGACGCTAAAAGCTAATCGACGGCTTGAAGTGGATTCCTCGGCCCAGCGAAGGTTGCGGTGACTGTACACAAGAGAAGGCGCAGCCGTTTTGGTTGGGTTTTTCTCGTTGCGGAACACTCGCCAAGTGCTCTCGAGGTGCAGGATGCAGCACCATTTGTTGCGCGCTTTCTCAGACAACTGGAAAATGCATGTTAGAAACCGGAATGACCGCTTGGAGAACACTGTAGTCGCTCGCTTCGATTGTCGAGAGCTTCGCAAAACCCCCCTTGGGCGAAGCAGCCGAGCATGAACCAAAAATTGCTGCTTTTTTCCTATTTGGCAGTACTTTCGGAGTAATAAAACACGAGTTTTGCACTATTGGGTAATGACCTTGAGCGCTACCAAAATTGAGCGACTTCCTGGTTTGTTGCGAGTTGATGATTTAAAGTCCTTCCGAACATTTTTAGTGTTAATTGAAGACGTAAACATAGCGATCACTGAGCAACTACCGAGAAATAGGTCAAATAACGTGAATGAAAACTAAAGAACAGAATTATGTTTTGGCCAAAGATGGTAAATTGTGACCATAATTTGAGGTGTCTTGACGGCGCCAACGTTTTAACTATCGTGAAATCGAAGACCCAACATTATCAATCATATCGTACACTATGTTTTTAGCACTTCTTGAAACAAGTGGGGCTACGGCAGCAACAAAACCCGAACAGAGCATCGTCCGAACTTTCCTCACGAGACAGAGTCAAAAACCCAGCCCCAAATCATATAATTTCTTACAAAAAAGAAGCGCTCCACTCAAGAATAGAAATCAAACACAAACACACACGCACGCGCGAACCGGTACTCCTGTTACCTTTTCTCAAGTATTCTGATGCCACTTTCGTCCACTTCTATACGGCTTCCAGGAACGATTTCGTTCTGAATCTACGGTAGACACCAGATTCAGAGTGTCTTTTGGGTCAAATCGCGAACTCAGCCACAGGTCCGAGCGGATAACGATGCCGCAAGACCGGACACAGCAATCAGCGAGACAACGACGACGACGATGATCGCGTAAAAGCAGCAAGATCAACGTGCTTCCACTAGGAAGAGGAGGACGCGTGCCGCACGGTTTCGTAATCTAGACTGTCCGGCAGCGACCCCGACCGAGGCTATGCGAGTGCGTTTAACGCAATTCGCCACATCGCTGAGCGGGAGATCGACAGCGCGATCGAGCGTGAGCATCAGGAGAGATCTGCTGCTGAGAGCTAGAAACACCGGCAGACAATGATGATCACTGCCTGCCAGTAGTATGCAGGTGAGTCTTAGTATGAACTGGCTAGAGCTTGGGTGTCTCTCTTGCACAAACACGAGGAGGAACAAGTTTGGGGACGAAACCGTACGATCGAGACCTAACGGACACTCCGGGGATTCGGAATGCGAAGATCGGAGCTTTTAAGATGGGCGGAGGGAGAGTCGTGAGCCGTACGGATCTACCTGTACTGCTTGTTATGCTTTCCATGTGGCGTGTTATGTCTTAGCGACCTCCATTACTTTATGATAAGTGCCGTCAAACAGCTCTCTATGTAACGACCAGCAAAAAGATAGAAAAAGAACTTTAATACAGAGCAGAGTTTAATGTTGGATTCTCAGAACTTGTTTAAACAAAACAGAATCTTGATGGCTGGACGCAAAAAAACACATCGAGGCCCTTTGATGATGCCCATACGTTATGCAAAGCGTAAGTCATCCGATTTAAGTAAGTGATCCCCTTTGCCTCGCTAAAGGCATGCACGGAGATGCTGCGCAAATGGTAGTTGGGTTTGGCGTAACTCGCCACCGGATCGGATCGTGTTTCATGGACGCGAGAACATTGGCATGTAACAGGAAGCGTGTGACTGTCCGACAATGGTTATCACACTTTATCACTCCCGGCGATCCGCTTACGCTGTCGATGACGACGCACATGCAAACGATTTGAAATGGACTTATGCAATCACGTGCAGGTGGTTCGATCGTGTGTGCGCCTCTCTGGTGCATACGATCGCGACTTCAAGGCCAGTCGATGAAGATGAAAAAGCATTTAAATGGATTCGCTTCTATACGCTATCCCTATCGGTTGGTTTGCTAATAAGCCCAGATTAAGGAAGCAGGTGGCAGCCTCCCTGGGGGCAGGGAATGGTTGTCGCTCGTGGCGCAACGGTAGAAGACCACATTAGCGCCACTGATATGCTGACATGCTGTGGCAACATTAAACATTTCAAACGCCCCGTGAAGTGGATCAATTCCAAGGGGACAGAGGCGTGCTTTAAAACCAATTAAGCGAGCACGGCTATCTCACACGCTTCCAAACATGTTGAATAGTTTGGCACAGTGTTTGGGGTATTGGGTTCCTCACGATGAACAATGTGATCGTGCGAATCTGTTCCCAAAACAGATCCTGACCCTACGAAGTGCCTGTATTGCGGAATGTCACGGTTACGCATGATGGAAACGCTGTACATCGACCTGTTGACGAACGAGCTGTGTTCGATCATTTGTAACCGTAGCCTTTCGTTGGTTTTGATGAATGGTTTGCCGGCGCGAAAGCATTGGAGACTGTTACTGACAGCGCCATCGGAACGCTGCTTCGCGTGTATGAGCGCCATTAAGGTGCCCTTTCGCTGGCAAGGTAACATCAATGATATGGCTTGAATAGCTCTACCTTATGTCACCCGCAGGTCACCGGGGAAGGTCGTTGAGAGGTGCAGGGAAGCCTGATTCATTAGGAGAGTTTGGTCAGCCCACGACCACGAGTTTGGAACGAGGATCGACAGATCGAGGCCATTATGCCTTGGTGGCGCGAAGAAAGGGAACTTGATTGATAATCCAACCGTTTCCGTGGGTTGGGTTTCGCGCGCGTGATTACGATTCAATCAGATTGAAAGGGCCTTTCGGGAGGAGTTAATTCCATTTCGACATCGCCATCGCAACGTGAGCCATGTATGTTGCAAGGAAAGGAACCGCATGTTTGTTCAACATATCTCTTCCCGTTAGGTGCCCTATATTCCCTGTACGGCGAAAATAGAGATACGCACAGGCTACGAGAGAAGAACAGGCCCCAAAACAAGCTTATCGAGGCTTTGCTATTACCTATTGATATACTGCGAAACGATAAGAGCGTGAATATCGAGATTCGGTGTACCTTAATACGATGATACGGACGCAAAATCAATTTGCGTCGAGCGCGGACTGTGCCATTACGCATTTGCAACAATAACAACTTTTGCCTCGATGGGGCAACAGAAAACCAGATCCCGGGTTGGTTCAAGTAAATGAATCCGCCCGGGGCTCTTCCTCTATACGCGGGGCGAAGGTCGTGTCATCCTTATTACGCAATGCTGGGAGGAAACAGGGAAGAGGTGCGGTGAAGGTGTGAAAAATGCGCAACAATTGAAAGGGTAAATCGCTGAAACCGGTAACGTTGTTTACGGTGCGCCAATATGTGTCGTCCAGCAGGCATGGTCACTCCGCTTGGATGAATTTGTTTGGATCTGAGATCGCCACCAGCCACCAGTAATTGTTGGATGATTCCCAATTATTCAAAAAGAAAACTTTTTTTGCTATCATAAATGATCAAGGCTGCGTGTGGGACTTCGTATGGGAATCATAAATGATCATGGCGTTCATGAGACAAGTTAATAAACATAAGTTGATTACTGTGCAAATAGTTTACATATTGATGTAGAAAATGAATGATAGGAATTGTAGGAAAATGTAACTAAACTCTGATAAGCTGATAGTTTTTAAACTCATATATAGTAAAGTTTCATGGAAGATCAAAACTAATAGATTGCAAAAAATATGCAAAGACGACCGTTCGTGGGCACATTTAATGTGCAGATTAAAAAAACACACACAAACGAGTTCCACATTTACTTCGGCCTGGTTTTTTTTGTACAAAACATACCTTGTATATGTCGTACCGGAGTTCGTCGTCAAAAACCGAACAGAGCAAGATGAGACTCTAAGCTAGACTAAAAGCTACAAATAATAATGCTGAATAACAGCCTACAGTTGTTAGACATATGTGAATTAATGAGCACAAAAAAAGGCAAAAGAAAAACGGAATACAAACGAGTTTCGCTCCAAGGTTTTTTTTGTGTCTTGTGAAGAGACGATGCTATAGCATTGTAATTATAATTAACGTACAGAAGCACTCTATGCCTGGATTTGGTTATATTTGCAAAAAAAATGTATGACAGAAATTAATGTTTATAGATTAGTTTTTGAAAAAATTTCAAATATTTTTGCGATGTCTGTCGAAACTTGCTGCGACGAAACAGGAAAGAAACACCTTCTTCAGCTGTTGCACATGCAAACGGCCTCTTGAATATGCAGTATGGCATCGTCCCCTCCTATGATGAACGAACCGAAAATGCCAAATTTGAATAATCAAACTGGTAGAGAAGCGATCGATGCGCCTCGATGTTGTTGAGCCATTTGAATGCCTCGCGGAACCATCAACTTGTGTGCGCATCAGGAGGGGAAACTGAGAGCAGGAGGCTTACAAAATCTCACTCCATGCCAGCCAGCCATGTCTCTACTAACTCCCCGGCCGATCTTCATCAAGTCGTTCCGCACGTGAAATTGGTTAGCTCCGTTTGTTAGCCATGGCAGTAAAATGCACAACGGAATCCTGCTCGTGTTTCCCTTGCCGATAAAGTGGTGGGACATTAAGAAACCCCCATTAAAGGGCCCCATCAGCTGCTTATAGTAGGCGCTATAACAGCAAATGTTCAAGTGCTTGAATGACGACGGTGGGCTTTGGTTCTTCCGAGGTGCGCAATTGCATCTCAGCAAGCGCCGTTCGAGAGGGCAGGCAAACAACGTCGTCGCCACTTGGGGTGGTGGCCCTCCCTCTATGGAGAGGTTGTAAAATGTAAAACACTTTCGTAAAAAAAGCTCGCGCCAATGCACCACGGAACTGGTTGTACTCACCAACGGTGATGCATTATGCATTGGAGGAAGCGGCAGTGAAAGAATCACATTTCGTATCCCTGCACACTGCACAAATGCATGCAAAACGACTAGTAGGTGAACGTACCTAGCGGTTGCTGCGATGATTTCGCGCACAAAAGAAACATAAATCCTTCCAGCATATTCTCCCCTCGCGGAAAAGGATATCATGAATTATCTTTTATGTGTGTGTGTGTGTGTGTGTGCGTTTGTGTGACCTTGCTGGCGAGGATAATAAACACTAGATCAAATTGCTATACGGCGCTGCGTTTTCGCGGGTCGATAATAACGGGGTTACCGTTTGGCGGTGCAGCATGCCCCTTCCTTCCCAACTCGTTTACACTTGGGGCACACTTTGTCGTTTTGGCGAACACTCACCCCGCCAAACAGCAAATGATTTACGGTTGCGAGTCCCCAAACAAAAAAACCCGAACCTAGGGCACGGAAAATCGATTAACGGCGTGGAAACCGCTAGTTGATTGACTGATTGGCGCGATTGGAGAATCTTTTTGCACAATTTCAACGATGTACATTCACTTTTTTGGAAATTTAATATTGTGAAAGGAATGGTTTTCGTGAAATTAAAACCAGCGAAAATTAACAATTTTGTCTCGGCGTCTCACACGCGTACTGGTCGGAATGGGGCGTGCAGATTGTGAAACAATTTCTCTTCGACTACTTTCTCTCCATAAGCAGCAGGCCGTGGAATCGATGGTACGCAGCTCGGAACAAACCTCTCGTAGGGTGGGGGATAACATGCATCGCCTGCTGTAGTGGGTGGTAGCATCGCGCTGGGTACGACATAACACCGGTGATGGGTAAGGTCCGAGAAAAGGCGGCCATCGCTTCGTAATGCGTAACTGGAGGGGTTACGAGCAATCCTCCTTATCACATACAGCATCAACTTGGGATGTTGCACCTACTTCAGATACTCATCTGCAGCTTGACCGTACTGATATGTAATGTGTGAGGCACGGCAGAAGTAAAAAACACGAATCTCAAGGACCAAACAAACCCA
>NC_064874.1:10541771-10549271 GCF_943734745.1 Anopheles darlingi | reverse complement strand
AGTTTGTGCGATCAACTTCGCTCACAAGATCACGGACTCCACTCTCCCTCCCTCCCTCCCTCCTTTCCCACTTCCCATCCCTAATGCTGCATGGATATGCCGTTATGATGGCTACTAGATGATGACGGTATTGGTTGTGGTGCCGATTGCAGCGCCACTGCGTTAATGTACATTTCCCGGTCCTGGTCCGAGATCATGGAGTAGTTGGCGGAATCGCGATCCTCCGGTATGGTGGCGGGCGGTAGGAACGTGCTATGGTTGGAGTGTGAGTGCGAGGGCATACCCTGGCCGACCATCATCATGGAGTGGTTCGAACCGAGCGGGTCGTGTAGTAACTTCGAGAAGGTATGATGTCCCGCACCGAGCCCCAGATGGCCGTATGGTGATTCTGCGTTCTTCATGTATGGGAGTCGCTTTAGGAATTGGTTCGAGGACGTTGCATACCGCACCCCGTTCGGTAGGGTGGTGTGCTGGGGTTGTCGTGGCGAGCCCACGGCGTTCCCGGCGAACGATGCCTGCGAGTGGTAGTGGAGTTGCTGTTGCTGCTGCTGATGATAACCGGCCGGTAGTGGCATCGTGCTGCACTGCGGGTAATCGGAACGATGGTGTAGATCGTTGGAACCGCGTGTCAGTGGCAACGTGGCGCTGCTGGTACCGTCCTTGTTGAAACTGGACATCTTCATATTTGTCGAGCGACCGAATGGTTCCTCCTGGATGGCCGGAGGTGGCGGTGCCTTGATTACGGACTTGTACGGTCCCGAGCGAGGCCTTATCACTACCTCGTCCCGCTCTTCACCGGAGTGTACTCCGCTCGATGTTTCGGACGGTGCGTCTCGACAGTCCGGTGGTGACGTCGAGCTCTCCGTTGAGGTGGAGTCCGAACGTGGTGTCAGCGCTTCCGTTGGCATTCCCGAATCTGCTCGCCTGATGCAGCGTGGTGTCGAGCCGGGACCCTAGTACAAGAGAAACGAAAGAACGGATCGTTAGTAAACCTTGCAAGACAGATCTCCCCCCACCGATCCTGATGCTGCTGCTAGACTTACGGTGTTCTCGTGATGGTTGTGGACGGTGACGGTGACGGGTGCTAGGGGGCTGCTGACCTGTTGCTGTTGCTGGTGCTCCGGTGAGCGCATAAACGTTTCCCGGGACACCGTTCGGTTGATCGGTGGTTCGAGATCGCGTGTCGATGCGTACGTCACGCTATCATCGCGTACGCACGCCAACAGCTTCCCCTCCTCCGACGTGTCGTCCGCGTGGTCCGCATTGATGCTACCGACCAGCGTGTTACTGTTGCTGGCCTCATCCAGCAGATCACAATCGTCCAGCTGCGGTGGTGGCGGTGGAGGTGGTGGTGGTGATCCGGATGGTGCAGGATGTTCGTACGGACCGAGATGCAGCAGATCACCACAGGCCGGTCCAGCCCTTAGCGTAGCATAGTCTCCTTCATCAACTTCCCCCGTAACACCGGACATACGTAGCGCGGTTCCACCGGGCGGATTGCTGGAAAGAGAAGGATGGCCAAGGATGAGATTAGATGCCCGTCGCGATGGCGTCAGCACAAAAAGAACACAAACGATGCAAACAAACAGATTGAAGCGCGAAGGCTATGGGGGACATCCGAGCAAATAAGGAACTGAGGAAAACGGTGGTGTCTAGGGTGTGGTGTGCATTATTAAGTAACGATTGCAGATGGCAAAGGTGTGCAAAACTAAAGGGAGGTACTAAAGTGCCACAAGATCGAGCCTCTAGACATGCAAGCCAGCAAAAACACACAGCAAAAACCAAACAAAAACGCTTATGAAAGTGAGGATCGCGCGATCGAGCTGATGTGTCTCGCGCTCGCTCTCTGTTGAATGCCGTTTACCGCTTGCCGTGTTCGTGTGGACCGAGGAGTGGAGGGTGAGCAGTGGACGTACTGGTAACTTCGTTGAACGTAACTTTCAGCTTCGGTGAATTCGGGGCGATCTTGGGCCAGTAGATCGTTTCCTCTTCACCACCGGATCCCGAACTGGTGCCACCGCCAGCACCGGGTGGCGGTAGATGACCCGGTTCCATTCCAGCACCGTGCGGTGACCGGATGCTTCCATTACCTCGGAGCAGCGGTTGACCGGCTGGTCCCAATTGACCAGTTCCACTGCCGGGACCTCCAAACCGTGCGCCCTCCAGGGGCGGTAACTTGAAGTGCCAGCGTCGCTTTGCCGTCAGTCCTAACCAGAGGACAATCCAGAGGAACAGATGCAGCACGGATCCCATCGCTGGAAACGAGACGAAGATGCGCTGTTATCGAGAGTTCAGGTGAAGGGTCAAGACGTTACTTACCAGCAGCCAGCACGGCACCATCCAGGCTACCCCGGTACGTTGCGCAGAGATCGTGCATCAGCGGGGCCTTCACGACGGCCAGCGCCAGTACGAAGCAGAGCGAGGAACAGTGCGCAAAGTATGCCCACACGTCGGCACTGTTCTTGGCCGTAATGATACGCCGATCGCGTACCCTGGCCGTCAGCTTACCGTGCCCGTACAGATACAGCACCATCGAGGAAGCGATCGTAAGGATAAGTGCCAGCATGGTCAGCGCGATCGTCACCGTACCGTTCAGGATCAGTGCCGGTGCCTGCAGTGGCAACGCTTGACCGAGCGTTTGCAGCTTGTACAGGACGCTCGCTCCGGCAAAGCTCAACAGAATGTCCGCTCCGTTTGCGATCATCTGTAGACTAAAGAGGCAAGCAAACGATTTCGAGGTATGCCAGAACACGGACGGATAGCGCACAGCCCAGACGGTCAGGGCGATCGCGAGATTCACAAACTCCATACTCGGTACCGTAGCCCAAACGGAGCTGGCCGTAAAGTGACGATCGCTCGGTCTACCAAACAGTGCGGCCAGCAAGGCCGGAAAACCGGTCAGCTCGTTCGGTCGGAATGTGAGATTGCCCGGAGCGGTACCGATCAGGAAGGCCGGTTTAATCTCCATCCCGTGCTCGTCCTTAATAATGAACTCATCCTCATCCACGCTCGGAATGCTTTCGATGCTTTCCAGACTTTCACTGCTAAAGCTTTCCGGTCCGGTGGGATCCGATCGTTTGCTTTTCCGGCCGGAGGAGGAACTCCCGATCGCCATGCTACTCCCGGTGCTACTCGGTTTGATCTCGATAATCTTCGAATCCGTCGTGACGGGCGTCGAGGGGATATTGTTCTCTGGCAGATTGACCGGTTTCAGCACGTGGATGTCACTGTCCTTGGTGGTGGTGGTACCGAGAGGCTTTCCACCCTGCGTGCGCCCTGTCTCGGTCGCCGCTGGTCCGGCCGCCGTCGTTGTCGTCGTCGTTGTTGTCGTTGGACGCTTTGGAGTGGCAGCCTTCGGTGTACCGGTGGCCGGTGCGCTGGCCATCGTCGGTTTGCTCTTCGAGGGAGATTTCTTTCCGCTCGATGACGCCGAACTGACCGCCGGTGATTCGATGATTGTTGGGGCACTGTCCGGTTGGTTCAATAGTGACCAGTCCAGTTCACGTTGCTCTTCCAGCTCGAGCCGTGCGTCGATATCTTCACCATAGCGTTGGCGCGGGTGCTCCTGGGCGTGATGCCCGTGGTGTCCGTGATGGTGCTGACCATGGCCATGGCTATGTCCCTTGGTCTTCTTCCGGTTGCTTGGCTTTCGGCGATTTTCACGGCTACTTCCACCAGCCATGGTCGAGATACCCTCGCCACTGGACGATCCGTAAGCTATCGTGGATGAAGCTACGGTGGCCGGAAGTGATCGGTGTCGTGGCATCATGGTGGTGGTCGTTGTCGTTGTTGTCGTTGTTGTCGTCAGGAGGTTTCTTATTGGGGGCAACGTTTGCCGGGCCGTTGGATTCGGGCTTTCCATCGTCGGAATGTCGATCGGTATGCCACGGCCCATCTCGAGCGCTTCGTGTGTCCGGAAGGCTTCATCGCTTGTGTCGAGTCCTCGCAGACTATCGTCATCGTCATCATCAGCGTCCTCATCGCCGTCGTAGTTGGAGAACTTTTCCACTAGATCGCTCTGCTCGAAGTAGCCGTTCCGGTACAGTTTCCGCTCGAGATCGGTCAGCGGTGGACGGGCGGTTGTGGTGGCGTTCGGGTAGGTCGGTGAGGATGTCATGAAGGAGAGCACCACCAACCGGTCACTGTGCGTCACCATAAAGTCGAGATCCGTACGCCATACATTTTCTAGAAAGGATAAATAAAGAAAGAGAGAGAGAGAGGGATTGATAAACATTTTATCACAAAACAAATCACTTTGCACCACCACCATCTGGATGATGATAAATCGAGTAACAAGTGGGCGTTTTGGAAACGTTTTAAATACTTTCTAGTCGACGGATAAAGTGTGGCGTTACCAGGCACAGCCAAAACACAGAGCGCCATTCTAGCAGTGAGCCAAAAGTTGCTCGAGCGCCAGACATGAATGACACTTCCGGCAGAGGCGCAGGCACCCTGCCGTTTTCCTGCGCTCCCGGGGACGGGAACCATAAATTAGTTTCGTTTCCGCTGGGAGTGCGACCGCTTACCGGGCAGAACACACTCCGAGGTCTCGCCTTGGGAGGAGCAGCAGAGTAGTTGAAACGGAATCGTGCAGAATGACGCGACTCGTCCCAGTACCGTCGACACAGTTTCTAGGCTAGGAGGATTAAGAATTCCGTTTAAAGCACTGGCATGCCCCGGGGCGATGCATAATTCAGTCAAATTGGTACACTTTCCGCTTTGTGTTCTCAACACCGGTGACGCTTAGACAATGTGTGTGTGTGCGAAGTTCAGAGCGTTTGAAGTGTTTATAAAGCATGCCCGGTGGTTGCGGATAGTTTTGATGGAGAGCAGAAGAAGATGAAGAGGTGGGAGCGTCTTATCATCACGCGGTGTACACTGGCGTGGGGTGTCTCATAAAATGGGGGTTTGTTTGATCGGTTATAAGCTTGAGTAAAACAGTAGTCAAAGCCACTACTTGCTTCGTCAGGGAGTCCGGCGTGTTTGCACGAAGGATGAAGCGGTATAGTGGTGGATCAAACTTCAACTAGGATCTGTTGTCCTGAGTTCCGGGTCTCCTGAAAGGGTAGTCTGTTTGTTTGCAGTTCGGCCTACGCCTCATTGAACTTTGATGATCGAATGCGTGTAAATGAGGGCTTACGGATGGCCAAGGATATGGTCAATATTTGCGCTCCGAATCCCGGTCACGCAGAAGTTAAAGCGGTAGCGTACAGGGTTAGTGTCTGATGGGAGAGCTGCTGGAAGGTGGATTTGATTTTTAATCTAAAAGATAGTTTCAAGCATGACTAGAGACAAGCATGGTCCGAAGTTGTTTATTGACGGTAAAGAGATCGAGCTCTCGGATCAGGCATGGTTCATTAGTGTAAAAGTTTATTAAGACTTATGGTGAATGAGTGTGTTGGTGCTGCTGGCATCCAATTAGTGCTAATTTGAGGTGCCATTTGGTTAACCAACTTTAACATCAGGTGCTATTAGGTCTTCATTGAAGTTTAGCTTTAATTTCAAACAAGTTTAGTATAAAATGAAGGGTCAAATCGAAGAAACATGACGTAAGAGCAGATGAGGTCAACGTTTTCCTGCTTTTCGCTGACGAAAGAGCGATGCAGATCTCTTTGCTAATTTACATCTGAGTCTTCAGAAGGAATACAATCAACCGATAAAAGGAGAGAAAAAAATGGGATACACTTTCTTCAAAGGGCTCCGTAATTGTCTAAGCCTCCGGTATAAAATGATAAAATCGACTACCACCTTCACCGACATCTTCGAAGAAATGGCTAAAAAAGACAAAGAAAGGCCCACAAAAAAGACGGGAATGCGCGTTTGGAACGTGATTAATTAAACGTCAACAGGAGCCGGTGGTAGGTCCGGTGGGCTAGCGAATTTGCTGAACACCAGGTTTCACACCGCTAGCAAAAATGCCCGTCGGCCATTTTTGGTTTCTTCTCGCGCCGTTCATACAGGCCGGGTGTTTTCTATGCCTTTTTGAAGCTCGGCTCTCTACCTCCCGGCGGCAGGATGGTGTCTATTTGTTGTAGAAGCCTCCAGGCTGTCCCACGCCTGGACCTCTTTTTAT
The DNA here is from genome assembly GCF_943734745.1 of Anopheles darlingi. Classification (NCBI taxonomy): domain Eukaryota; kingdom Metazoa; phylum Arthropoda; class Insecta; order Diptera; family Culicidae; genus Anopheles; species Anopheles darlingi. Next base: position 10,543,198 of record NC_064874.1, on the reverse strand, counting down.
CACATTTTCTACACCGTCTTCAGTGCCTCCCGGTGGACTACCGTTTCGATTTGTCTGAAGACGCTTTGTTTTTGGACCTGCTTCTGCGCTTTTCATCTTCTTTTAAAGTGTACGCTGTCTTCTCGTGTAATTATGTTCATTTGCTGCGGGATGCGTACATCGTTAGTGATACGTAAGGGTGTGGTCACGGCTGGGGACAATGGCATTTAATTAGAATTAGTTTAGCAGTGGCCGCGCCAGGCATCAGAAGGTGCTGATTACTTTCGTTTCAGCAGACTATTCATAAATCCACTAGCGACAATAGTAACGAGTATTACGTTATTTACAATTGAACTACGAAACCTAAACGAATCTCATTTCCATCTTCAGCATCCGTAGTTGAATCGAACAAACGTATAGCCTGAGCAGGACCGACAAACTTTCACTTGGCATTCCGGTTTGGCGATTAAACGACTTCGTTGGATTAGCAACTCGCTTCGTTTGTGTAACCAATGACCGATGGTAAACGAGAATGGCATAACTTTGTGGCAGAGAGATTAAATGGTCCCAATCCCTCTCAAATTGGTATAAATTCGACAAACAGTGCGAATGATTCTCCCCGGAGCTTTAGAGTTTACGGTAAGCGATGTAAAAAGTTAAAATTTAAATTAGTTTTTGCGATCAGTAGCAGTAGCCGGGAGTCGAAATACATCGTAGCAACCTTGTAGCTGCAGTAATTGATGGGCTTCCGAGATTTGAGCATCCTGCTAATGGTGTAATGAGTTTTAGATTGATTCGGGAAACTAAAACGATTATTTTACTTGTGCTTTGTGGCGGCTCCCGTGTTGAAGCTCGGATGTTAATGCTTTGCCTCATTCCGATTCAAATTCACATTAAAGTGTATGCCCGATGGCCTAACGCCCATCATCATCGTGGCCGGCCACCAGAGATCCTATGAATCCTAGGTCTCCAATTACTACGGCGGTGTTCCTGCCGGCAGAATAATATATTCATCATCTCCATGGATGAACCATAGCATAGAGGCACCGAGATGCATGGAACCATCCAGAAAGTGCAGTTCCGCATCTTTCCTTCCGTTTTCCATTTGTCCGCACTAAAAGCTAATGCTCGTCTGAACTGCAACTGGCCACTGGGACGGACCGGGATATGATTGCGAACCGGTATCTGCACGCTTGCATGCTGTCGTAATCGTAGTCGAATCGGTTCTCGTCCAGCATGGACACTCGCTTGCAGATGCAAAACCCACGTTCCCACCCACAAAAATTCACGTTCAATAACGGGCGAGCAAAATGATGAAAAACACTGAGGAAAAAGGAAAAAATGAGAGGGAAAAGGGGGAGAAAGAGCACTATTTCCACCATTCCGATGAGTGATAAGGTTTGTCTCGCGAAGGAAGAGGAAAAATAAAATAACGTCCGGTGAAGTGC
>NC_064874.1:10524271-10539271 GCF_943734745.1 Anopheles darlingi | reverse complement strand
TTGGAAAAGATTTCCGAGAAAAGTGATGAAATGTTGACCGGAAAAGTTGAACTACCAGGCGACTCCATTCCAAGCAGCAAAACTACCGGGCGACTCCATCAATGTAATTTAATGTTGGTTTTCATGTTTTTAGGATAGTCTGGGCTCCCCCCGAAAGACATTCCCGTTCTATTTTATCTTAACAATTTAAATTGAGGACCAGCGACCGTCCAGCAGTCGGAATTCTTTGAAATTGCAATTAATAAAGTCAACAATTTAACGACCGGGATGAACGTTCAGATCAGCGCTCCTTTGTGTCATTCGGGATGGTCGCAGGGATAAACCGCTCGCCGGTCTTCCCAGCTTGCTGTCCCTACCGAGTGAGGGTTATTTTGTTTTCAGCGTTATCTCTCCTGATGGTATCATGAGAAAGGGTCAAACAGGGGATTTCAAATGTTTTGTCGTCTGGGAGCTTGTTTATCTGAATTAAGTACCGGGATTACATCCAACTTTTTTCTTTGTTACTTTCGCATACGGGAACCCATCACACTTAACAGTGTTTCGATTGTTGTTGTGCTTGATTTATGTGGATATTCCTCATATGGGACTATTTTTGGCTGTCGATTGCAGTCCCAACGGTAGTACAACGATAGCAACAAAACTTTAAATCCATTCAAGAGCCGGTTGTTGAGTTTCCCATAGCCATCGGACGACCCCACGCATACGTGGAAAGTATTTAAATTTCGCAGGACGGCGAACGGCCCGGTGTGTGTCTTCATTTCCGCTTCCTTGCACACCTCGCTGCTAAAAGAAGCAGAAGGTAAGCAAGACGAATGGATGAAGCAGAGCAGATGAACACAAACAATAACACGACTCCGGCTGTGGCAGTACCGGCATCACCTACCCCACCCACCCATCACCACACGACCAACGGATGCCAAACAACAGTACTTCAACCAGGCATTTTCTGGCGCTTCTAATCCTCTAGGCCCAGGGCCGTACGTGCGTGTGTGTGTTCCCGAACGAAGACGAAAGAATGGGGGTTAGGGTCCTGGTGCCGGCTTGGGGCAAAATGTTTGCAGAAATAACATGCAGACCATTACAAAGACCGCTCGTTCCCGAGGAACGTGCTGTTGGCGTCGCAACGTCACGAGCACCCGACGGACGCTCTGCACATCATTATCCACGAGGTCCGCATACATTCGGAAACGGAAATCGTACCGACACCGAGAGCCTGGCTGTGTAGCTGGTACTCTTTTGTACATTGCGGAAGCCTACGGAGGAAGGTTGTCGATTGCCGTGCTAGTCGTGCGGTGGTAGAGCAACAAGAACATCCATTCCATAATGGTGCCTTCTAGCATCGAGACACACGATTCGGCATCGGTTAACCAATTCGACTTACAATCAATTTTATTCGGGCTTTGGGGCGCATTTTGCTGGTGCTGGCTTTTGGCAGGCAGAAGGAGTGTAGCCGACTGTATAAAGTTAAATTTAATTTACTGACTGTAGTGTAATGTTGATTTTCCAGTTTTTTTTTCCTCTACCCATCTCCGATGATGAAATTCAATATCACTTTCGAGTCTCCACTTGAAGCGAAAAAAGAAAATACTTCTCATTCTTGTAGGATTCATTCATGGACTGATGTACGTGTTCGAAATGCGATGGAGTGTCTGTTGATGCTAGGTCACGTCTGAAAATCAGATAAAAAGCCTCGTCTTGGGCTACAGGTGAGCATGACTAATGTATAAGGTATCAGGGGTCCAGCTTTGGGCGCTGTGAGTGAAATCATGTTCCGGCATTCGAATGGCATGCCATTACGGTTGGCATTCGTAACATAGTTGTCTTATCGGCCCATGGTGCCAATAGAAGGTACGTGTGGAAATTAGGCCAAACGACCAAACGGTAGACCGCGCGACCTTTTCAATTCGAACCAGTGATTGAAGGCTCTACCGGTTCCACCATTCGCTTCCTTACTGAGGTCCTTACGTCCAACCCAAATGTGGTTGAAAGGTATTTTGAATGCCTTTAAAGGTTGTGTCGGTTGTGGCTCAAGCAATCTGATGAATTTCGGATCCTCAAGCCCTTCTTGCATGATCTAGACTCGGGAACTTTGCTACAAGAATTTGTAGTGTAAACCAGAAGAGTCAGTGTCAGCCTTGCAAATGGTTGCCGAAATAGAAGAAAAACCACAAACGTCGTTCCCAGTAATTCAGGTTGTAGATATCACCACCGATTGCTAGTGATGGCGTGAAGAGATAGTTTAAAATTAATTTGTACTTTGAATGCTTCGATTCTTGAATACCTCTTCGGGATTTGATTAGAGATTGGTTGGAAACAAATCCGCACGCATTGATATCGTTAGCATTTCAACACTTGCTTTGAGCTTTAAAATCAGAGTTTTATATTCAACCCGAGTCTACAATGAAATTATGCTCAACCTTTTAGCCTTCCAGCAACTAGAAGGTACGCGTTAATTCGCCAATGAAGTGTGAAAAAACATGTATCAACATGTGCCTTTCGGCTTGAAACACGGCGCATGGCGCCGCTATTGATGCAAACGATTACATAAAGGATATCGCCACTTCGCGGCACTTGGGTTCACCGACGAGAATGCCGAGAAGGATGTGGCAAAGTGTCGAAACATTGCTCTCGTAATGTGATCCTTTCGCCAAGGGAGGGTTCACCATACCCAAGGTTTTGCGATTTTGGCCAACCGGAACCCTCTGGCTACACCGTTGAACCCCTTGTGTGGTTTATCTCCTTTGTCTTCATTGTTTGTTGTGTTTCGAAAAAAGTTTCAAGAAGTCCAAACCCCCTTCTCCCCTCTAGAAAGCAGGAAAGCAGCAGAGCGAAATGAACTTTTGAAAATGAATGCTTCTGAAAGAGTTTGAAATAGGGATCCCTTCAACCCCCTCTCGCGAGGACCCCTTTTCGCGAAAGGATTAGTCACAAATTGTGGGAAAAATGGAACAAAACAATGTACTTAGCCGAGTCGAGTGCAGGAGGAAGAACCGACAAGCTTCTTATTCTACATTTCAACTTCCCTTCCCGTTCGCAGTACGAGACGTAATTTGAAAAGCCCAACTCCGCTACCAACCCAACTTCTTCAAGTCGGCGCTGTTCTGTGGTTTGGGGTGAAGGACACTTGAAAAATGTCGTTGTCAAGAGGTCACCGGACGAAGTATCACCTCCTTAACACTTTGAAATGGACGTGGAAAAGTGAGCATCAGAATTGGGAAAGGCATCCATAAACCGGGTCCGGGACAGGAAGTTCTTTTTGATGAACCGGCCCCCTTGCCTTGGTAGAAAAGCGAACCCTCAACGAGAAAACCAAAGGAAAGTAAGGCCTTTCGATGTATCGGTACGTTGACAGCTGGTAACCCTTCTCCCGGGTAGCGGGAGTGTAGCGGTATTGTAATGCTTCGGAAACTTTTTGCCTTCGAAAAAGGATTTTTCGAAAGAATCCAAGAACCCTTCTTTTGACCGATCTTGGGCCGAAGGCAGCTTTTCAATTGCCGAAAGTACATCGAAAGATGCATGATCAGTCATTTGGGCAAAAGTTTGGGCGTTCATTGCGGCCCACGTTGTGTCTGCGGCGAACATGGCTTATTAAACAGAGGCGCAGCACGTGCTTCTGCCTCTTTTTTCCCTGACGTTTTGTCTTGTGGCGTGTTCTAAGCAACCTCCCAGCCTTCAACCTTCAAAACCATTCAACTAAACTGAAAGAACTGTCCTGCATGATTCAATTATAACTTTTTACTTGATTGAGAAACGAGGAACGCGCCTTGCACGCACGGTTGGGTGCTTGTCAGGAGCAGCATAGAAGCATTGGAGTGAACAAACTTGTACCACAAGCAACATGTGGTCGATCGACCGGCGTGTGTGGTGTGGCAGAAGGTACTTCGCTGCTGACGTAGTTTCTACGTAAACTTATGCGAAGAAACTTGGCGCTGCAGTAGACACACGCGTACGCGAACAAAATCGGTTGCGGTAAAAGATTTTCACCGAAAAAAAACTTCTAAAACCAATGCTACCAAGTGGTTTTGCTCCATTACGCGTCTACTATAGCGTCCAACCATTCTCAATCAACCATCTTCAAGGCTGTTGCTTCCAGTTGATTCCCACTTCTTGAAAAGGGAGACACTTAACGCCTTCCGAAAGGCAAAAGACAGGCCATTGTGCAATGATTTCCAAATGAGTGGTCGACATAAGCTCCCGGGTGGTAAGCGGAGTCCCTTAAATTCCTCCTCACAGGAGGCATTGTTGCCTCCGATGATGTTGCTTCGTCTTGACTTTGGTTGACTTTTGACGCACACTTTATCCCGTTATTTAATTAGTGTAAAGCGCGAAAAGTTGCCAAGTTCCCGAGTCCCGAAGCCGAAGGGTAAAAAACGGGGGAACTCTTCAACGGTGCTGGAGAAGAGGTGTGAAGTGGGTTCTTTTCATGCCGCGCAGTCTGCCGGAAAATCCAGCCCACCGGAAAAGCCTATCAGAGGGTTTGTTATTCTTACTGCAGCAGCGTCGCTCGTGGTCGAGTGGCAGAAGGTTGAAGGTTGGTTGGCGGGAAGGCTCCTCGTTCAAAAGTAGCAGAGAAAGGAGAAGCAGGATTTTTTCCTCCATTATTCCATAGAACCGTTCATGGATGAGGCTTCTTGGTGCTGTGACAGTTGGCAGTCGGAGCAGAGTTCTTAAACGGTAGCGACCGCAAGACGATAGCGCTAGAGAGCTCAGGTCGACTTAACACGGAACAAGCAGAGGAGGACAAAGTAATGCGGACACCCAGTGAGCCCCAGCCGTGCCCCTCGGGGATGGGGAACGTGAACCGGAACCGGAACTTCTCGTCCCTCCTCTTCCACGACGTTCAGAGTGCCGGTGCCAGATGATTGCACTTTCTGGTGGATTCGCCTTTAAGTCGGCGCGTGAAGCGCGATAGCAGAATTTTCCGCTAGACTACTGCGGGTATATTACTTTATCAAACTGTAGACACCGGCGCAGGGCAACAAGGCGACCACAATCCCCGCGCCGCGTCGAAGGAGGGAGGAAGTTGCAATGTTTCAAATCGCGCTCTGCGGCAGCGAAAGGATCCACAGATTAATCCGGAGGGCTGCAGGCTACGGGTGTGTCTGTGTGTGTGTGTGGAGTGTTGTGAGCGATATGATCCAGGCCTGTCGCCTGGATGGCTTGAAGGGAATTTATTGTTTAGCTTACGAGACGGGGAATCCGTTGGGCTTTGTGTGAGTGTTGCCTAATCGTTCGTATCCGGGCTTTCTCCGGGATGGGTGGAGGAGCGCCATTCCGCTTTGAGATGAAGGTATTAACTTGCACCACCGGTTCGTGATTATGATGAAGTTGGTTCTAATGAACTTAATTAGTGAATTTGTAATAAATCTCGAATGCGATTTCGAATGAACAGCCCATAAACTGATTACTTAATTTTGATGGAAAACTCAAATTCAATCGAGAATCATTAATACTTTAACCGACTAATGGTAGCTCGTAAACGAGAAGCTAAAAGCATTCTCCTATGTTGCAATTATTGTTATTAGCTAGTAAACCAGCTTATAATGGCTACCTTTGGGGTGACTCATTGGAATTACCAGACTGTTTGCGTGTGCAGCAGTTAAAAAGCTTTTGCGATACTGAATTTTCTGTTCAAACATCGGTGCCAGTACTACGAAATCGATATTTTCGCCAGAACCATGAGAGCCGTCGGTTTGTATTGTGGGTTATGAAGCAATTTTCTTTACGCTCTTTGTTCCCTTTCTACACTGGAAGTAATTGCGGTAGGAACTACGATGGAAGCAGCATGTTAGTGATGCAACGATGTACACAATATGGATTTTTATGCTGCTTTTGTGCAGCTGTACGTTTCCAATTGTAACGAAGGATGAACTAAAAATAGATCGCGTTCTCTTCGAACGTAACAGGAACTATCTGTTACCAGCCCGGAAGCATATGGAGTGTAATCAAAAGCAAAGAGCATCATACACAGCATAATAGAGCCACCGGCAAATGATTTAGGTCAACATGAAACAATAGAGCGCACGACTACGGAAGACATATCAATGATTATCTGGGTTGGCATTCGGCAATCGTATCCTGCCATATGATTGCGACCATGATATGGTATGATAAGAAAGGTCGCTCATCGCATCGGCTGACAAAGGAAACGATAATTTCAGATCCAAACACCGCACCGCACGAGGACGATTTGGTCAACAAAAACACCGGTCTGTTGGGATTGTAAATCTCGGCCTCATCCCTGACAATTTATTTGTGTTTTTCTACGATGCGGGGTTGTGTTTGTTTCCCTGCTCCGTTTAAGAGATCCTTGGGTGATGTTGTGACAAGCGACCAACTCGCTTTTCCGGCGGGACTCACACCCTACTCAAGGGAGGAGAAGCGACATCGGGCTATCGGGGACGCGAATGGCCCTGGAGCGGTTATCTCTGGTGGATTGCGGGGGACGTAACCGTTCATAAAATAGCCTCCTCGGGGTGCCGTCGCCGAAATGGAATGTTACAAAGGAATTGTTATATTGCTGGCGAGAAGTGAAGGAATTACTGCAGCAGCATCCGTGGCGACCGCCCGAAGGCGCTCGTGTGAAGCGATAAGCAGGACATAAGACGTAAAAGAAGTTGTTTATTTCCATAGCCAAGAGGTTCCGTGTTCCGGCGTTCGGCTGATGGATGCTACTAGCTGGGAGTTGGGTCTTCTCCCGCTCTTCGTTCGAGTGTTGGATGTTTAACTCAATCCTGGAACCAAAAGACAGGACCCAGGATCCGGGACCATCGTTTCGCGTCCCCACTCGGCATCTAATCGTGTATTGTCTGCGGGGAATCTTGTTAGTGTGTTGGCAAAACTTTACGACTTTCCGGGAAAATGATCCCCGGGAAAAAGGCTTTCCCTCTCTCTCTTACTCTCGTACCCTTGAGCATCAAGCACCGGAGAAGGGAATGGAGATGATTGAACATCTCGTAATCAGCCCGTCAGATGGCGGGCTACACCATCAAAGGGGGGGGGACACATTTTAAAACGAGGCGGTTTTTCCTTGAATGTTTCACTAACTTCTTAACTTCTTTTATTTCTTCCGAAATGTTACTACCCACATTGGGCCTTCCAGTGGAGCGGACCATAAACAAGGGTACCAGGCCCATGGGTAGGGATCAAATAACGGGAGCTTATTTCATTGGGAAACTTTGGCGAAAGAACGCCATACCGTTCGTGGCAGACCAAACCGCCACCGAAGCGCGGGCGACTTTAAGGCGAAGCGAATGGCGAGAAACGCTTAAACGGAATGCAGCCCGGAGGGAGTGTTGCGAGTTTGGAATTTTAATTAGGACATTTTTATATCACTTTAGATCGAGCGCAGCTGGAACGGTTCCCGGAGAAAACGATGAGGAAAGCGATCGCAAACACCGCGCGATCACATTTTACTTCAACAGAATAATTTTCATTTAATACAAAATACTGCAAAGACTCGTCGTCGTGAAATGTGAAATTTAAAATACGGAATCGCTTTCCGCGGTGCCGCTTGGAAAACAGTGGCCAAAACATTTCCATCGCTCCAGCACGCCCTACGACACTGACAGAGCTGTGATAATTTCATTTTGCGGTTTCTGCACTTGACGCCATCGCCAGTGCCGTGCGACAGTTGTAGTGCGGAGGGGTTTTGCATTTGAATGAAGAGGCATAAGATGTGGAGAGGATTCCTTTTTTGCCATTCCTACGTTGTTTTTTTGTTCGCTCTTTTTGCCATTCCACTTCTTCGCGCTTCTGAGGAGCGTGAAACCAATGGAACTTTCGCCGGAACCGAATTTCAAACACGGAAACTTGTTCCTGGGAATGTCGGAATGCCGACGAGCGGCTTCCACGCTTTTCTCGTGCTTTCCCAGCCAACACGGACACGCTGGGATGGTGCTTCTTCTGTTAAAGTTATAATTTATTCACTGTTTTTGAAATTGTGAGAGCGCGTCTATTGCGTCCGTTTTGCAAGAGTTTCGTCTGAGTGCGAGGCGGCCTCATGGGCGGTTTCTGAAATGAATTGTCGGTTCAAACGATTGCGTTTTGCATGCCAGATGTAAAGCTTGGCAGCGGGAGTTTAACGTGGATGTTAGACAACAGCAACTGTAGATGTCACAGATACTATTAATAGGTTGTTTTTTATAATAAGCAATTCCTAGCTCCTAGGTACACCTCAAATGAATATTTCATCGAAAAGAAGTTTCTCGCGTTAAGTCGATCCCAGACCGTGCAGCAGTTGCACTTGCTAGGAATACAATTACCATTTAAAGCAAGCTTTTCAGCGAAAGAGAAAAGGAAGTAAATGTGCAGTACCATTGAGGCCACCAGCACCAAGCAGGAAGCAGCTGCACAGGAAACACACCCACCGCCTTGACACACCTGAACCGTGGAAAAAGATTTTCAACCACACCGACCGCCCGCTACGGGGAAGGGTCCGGAAGGTGCGGTGCTGAAATGCGCGAAAATGTCGGTGGAGAACACAATTATGGTGTCATTTGGAAAATAATATCACACCATGGGGACGTGCCAAGGCTTCCGGAGGACGCGAAGCGAGAAAGTTGTGCTGCCTCGTCGCCCACGGCTTCACGACGGCTTAGCTTTTTTCGCTTTTCTTCCTTGTGCTGCATTCGTGCGGGTAAGTTTTTGTAATTTCATTTCATCGAATAATAATCATTTTGTCCTCGGCGAGCACTACTCATCGTTGTCTCGTTCCACGGTGCCGTGGCCAAACAATAAACCCTCTGGCGGAGCGTACGGTTTCTTCTGTGGGATTCTTTACAGCAACATCTTATCAGCTTGACAGTGGAAAACCATCGCGAAAGCGTTTGGACAGAGCACAGTAAGTAGCAGGACACGGAAGAGAGCTAAGGATAAAGGAAAATGTTAAAAACGATGACCGAGAGTGCACAACGGTAAAGTAAATGCCGTGAAAAACACGAATCATGAACAGCAAAAGCGAATGAATGCAAAAGAAAGAAAAACAATAGACGACAAGACGCGGCAGCAAAGCCTCGAGCCAAATCGCACAGAAATTGTCCAAAAGAAATGCAAATAACCGAACCCAAGAGCAACAGAAAGAGAGGCCAAGCCGGGAAAGCGAACATGAAAGTAAACGGTATCTAGCAGTGGGTGGAAAAAACAACAACAACAACAACAGCAACGCTAATAACACCATTACTGATAAGACATAATCTTCCCGAAGGACGCCCAAAACCGAGGCCCTGAATGGCATTAAATGAAGTAAACTGGGAAACGGAGAAGGGAAAATCACGTAATGGACGGTAAGGGTCCTTGGGGTCCCGGAGTAGAGGATGAAGGTTCCCACTTTTACCTTCTTGGTGCATGTGGATCGGTGATGGTGACGGTGTTGTTTGGATTTCGCTTTGCCTTCATTCAGTCCATTTCGATTTATGCTCCAGGAGACGCGCGCCAGCCACCAGACGAAGGTCGCAGAGGTCGCGCGGATATCCCGGACCGTGTTCGTCGCTCCGTTTCTTTTTCCCTCTTCTTTTAAATTGGATCATTGCCTTTTTGTTCCCGTTAGCCTTTGATTGGCCGTTAGTTTCGTTTTCCGTTTCCGGGCGCTCGCTTGGGTGTGGCTCCAGGCATGGGATGGTCGGATAGTTTACATTTCTTTGGCACATTTTCAATTTTGTTCTGCTAAACCCGATGGCGCTTTATTGAATGATTCAATTCCTCGTCCGCCCCTGCAGGCTGGTTCTTGTTCGATTCTGTATGCCGAGGGTTCTATGCTCGCTCGTGTTCGTGAGGCAACTGCGAGTTTCTCGGACGTAATCGAAGAAGCAAAGCAGAAGCAGCATCTTCCGCCCGTTCCGGCTGTGACAATAATCGATTTTTGTTTTGCCCAAGTCACAACAAGGACAACAGAGAGTAGGAGGTTCGGTACGGTTGATTGTTCGGTTTGACAAACAGCAAACAGAGCGCTGAAGCTTAAAGCTGCTCGGTATTATGTATTTAGATTGTCAATCAATTGCGTTAAGCCGTTGGCAAGAGTTGGATCTTGGATTATGCAAATAGACAGGGAGTGAAGTGAACATTTTCACTGTGAGTGAGTGTGTGTGTGTGCCACAGCATCACATGCTACATTCCCATAGCATTCCCATACTTAACGAAAAAGTCAATGATGAAAGTAAAGTATTTCCTATTTAGTGTTCAATGCTCTGAAACACAAGAGCGAGAGCCACGGCCAAGAAATAAAAATAAAGTTGGTAGCACATTGATGCGATGAAAGGCGAACATGGATCCGCTTAAGCCATCAATGGTCAGGTCAACAGCTTGGGCTTACGATTAACATTTCACAACGACCGTGCGACCAATTTCAATCCGTGTATCAGCTAATGATTACACTGATTCCCACTGTCACGTGTGACATTTGGCGAGCCGGCGAGGATGATCCCAATTTACCCGTCCTTTCCATTGTTCTACCTCGTTAATGTATGCTGATCCATCCCGCTGTCAGCTCCAAAAAGTGCGTCATATGTCAAGTGCGCGAGTCAAAAACAACATCATAGCCGCAACATAGCAGCCCACGGCTAGTTTGATCTTTTGCAACAATTCCCTTCTCATCATCATCATCGCCGTCACTAGGCTCGTCAGCTTCATCCTCATTATCCTTGTGGTTCATGTGCGTGTGTGTGTGTGTGTGTGCTCATTACTCTTGCAGCGCTTGCCGCTGCGATGCTGGTTTTATGTTGCCATGTTTCAGCGCGCTTTGAAATTTGAATAACGCCGGGTCGTATTTCGTCCAGGTGCGCGACATACTCGCTATCCTGTACTTCCCCTGGTCGCCGGCACACACAAGCTACCACAATAGTGCCGGTTCAATCCCAGCCCGGTTGTTGTTGCTTCTGTTGAACCATCACTCAGTCACTCAGTCAGGCTTGGTTTGACTTGACGTGGCTGGCTAGCTGGCTAGTGGGTTGACCGGGTGCCATGCCGGCCGGCTGACTGAAAACCGTCATTAGTTATGCAAATTCGTGCCCCAGAAGCATTCAGGACCATTGAAAGCGCCCGTTGGTGAGACCGATTGTTCGGATTTTATCCGGGCAGCGAGGGCGGTAAGAGCGATGAGCTTATCTCTGTCCGATTGCTAGCCATTGCCATTCACTCACGGGGCGAGGAATACGAGATTATTGCCCGGGAGATAAGCTACGCCGCTCTCCTGTCCTGTCTGGTCCTGTCCCGGTCTGCAAGTAGGACATCGTTCGAAGGGGGTTTATGGTGAGGATTGCGAGGTCGGGTTACTAGGGTTGAATGAGTGTGTCTGGGTACATTGAGCCAATGCCATACAAATGATAGATGAATACTGGCCCGATTAATGATCCAAGGTTCAAGGAATGGGTTAATTGAAATGTGACCTGTCAAGCGGTATTTGATGTAAGTCACATTTTTGGTTTATCAGGTTAGTGTTATTTCCATTCTATGGGCGTTACTTAACTCAGTAATGGAAACAGAAATATCTGTTATCAATTCTACTACTTGCTTTTCCATCGTACCCTTCTCAGCGAAGTTCTCTTGAGGTCTACGGATAATCCTTCATAGAACTGCAATTGAATGCTTATGCAAATCGAAACCATCGGGAACAGGGGGGGTATGATAGTGGTGTGTTTTCTCAAGCGTGCAATTATCCTAGCCACTCCTTTGCCTGCCCGTCCTGGAATGTATGCGTATCCGGGACAGACCGTTTATAATTACCAACCGTTTATCATCGAACTTAATGCTGCAGCAGACGAGAACGTCATCTCCAGGGAGGCGCAATGCCACCACACTGAATGGTAATTTATAGTTCGCTTCAGGTGTGCAGAGTAACTGCATGCAGACATCCGTAAGCAACACGTGCATAGCAGCAGCGTGAAGCGTAATGGCGTATTGTGGAAAAGCGCAATCATCGGTTTGGTAACGATGGATCCACAACAGTTATAGCAGTATTGTTATCGAACACCGAAAAGGACCACTGGTAAGACTACTTCTCTATCCGGGAGGTAGGAAATGTGTAGGGGATGGAATAATAAAATTAAAAAATAATTCGCCCCAGACACATACACACACAAACCGGAAATGCTGCCGTATCCTTAACATATGACAAGCATTATTCGAATGTTTACGCAACACACCAACGTTCCACGAAGCGACTGACTTGGTGTTACATGTTTGCGCTATCTTGTGTAGCCTTTTATGTAAAGGCATGCTGATACTCTTGATCCTCGTGGTGGTGGTGGTTTCAACCCTTCAAACCAACCCCACATCCTCCTACTTTGGTGCCGCCTAATCCATCTCATCAAACTCATCACCATCAATGGACCATCTGATGATCAGAATGTACTACATCGTCTTTCTCACTCACACCCCTCCGAAAAAGGGTGATTTTCCAAGATTGAATGATGGAAAAAAGGGGTTACAAACCCCTTTCCCCTACAGTAGCGCAAAACCTTTCTTTCGCTTCGTTGCGTTTGGACGGACGGGAGAAGAGAAAAAATCAATTTGGCGTCTCCTCCGCCGCACGGTTCGTTGCTATTTACGATTATGAACCTATGGAACCTCGTGCTCTTGCTCCTTCCAAAGGCCCGGGGAGGAGATAGTACAGCGTTTGGGGTTAAGAAAATTATGCCCTAAACGTATTTTCCATCCGGGTTCCTCGCCCCCCAGAAAGGCCGCCCCAAGAAGGCCTTCTCGTCTTGAATGTTTCAAATACGCCGCCAGCTAGATCGAAGGCAACGATGACGAGGTGATCATGGGAACGAATCACACACTCGCGCACACATACACACACACACAAACGCACACACCCTGTCTGTACTCATCGATTGCCCGCAAGGGTAGCGAAAAGGGTTTATGTTGCTTGTTTGCATCCCACACTCCCCACACACCCTTCCCCCCTCCAGAGTTCAATCATTGGCATCGTCCGTAGCGTTCGAGGTGGAGCGGAAAAATATGTATTCAATTTTTCAATTTTTCTCAACCGGATCGTGTCACCGTGTGTTTGGATCGCTGATCCTGAATTCCACCTCAAAGAAGAAAAAAAAAACCGGATGCGGCTCGAAGGGAGAAATCACAAAAGATAAACAAGGGCTTCGTTTTCCGTTTTGGGAAGATTCCGGTTTCCGAAAAAGATTTGTGTAGCGACCTTTATTTTTAGCGACATTTTCCGTGAATTTTCCTTCTCCGTCTAGAGAGCTTTTGTTTATCGAAGTGCTTCTGCCAGCAAAAAAAAAATATTGTTTTGCAACGACATTCGCCTACACAACGTGTGCCAGCCTTTGGCGCAGTTCACGATTGGAAAAACCAATAAGCGGAATAGAGTTTCATTTTGATGAGTTGGTTGGAGACATTATTTGATCAACATGACCACAGCATGCCTGGTATGTTGCTCCGTATCTACCGTGTCGTACCAATTTAAGTCCTCTGGTTTTCTGTAAATAAATCGTTGTTCACTCTCGCTTGTTAGGGTAATTGCTCAATTTTAAACCCCAAAGCTATTACCGTCATCGCTCATAAACCCCTTCGGGCTTTTAAAGTTTGGTTTCTGTTCAAACAATGGCCGCTGGTTGCGGAGAAGCCACCCTGTCGGTACGCATGTTCGTAAAGTGTAACTCATGTTGCGACCATAAACTATAGACCGGCGACATTAGACCGGGGCGACGCGCAGTACATTCCCATGTCAAAGACAATTCCTTTTGCCCGAAAACAACAAAAGCTTTACATAACTCCTTGCGCGCAAAAAGCGGCTGCGTGGATGGGTAAACATACATTTCCACTCATGCTGGTTGCTCAGTGAAAATCCCACCCCTCGCCGCTGCCGGAAGGACGGGGGAAAGGGTGTGTGTGTGTATGTTTTAAGTTTTCACCAGACGGCTGTTGGCTCCTTACTTTGACAGAAGAAGGAGAAGAAAGTTGTGGCGTAGATAACGCGAGCGCTAGGAAGGCTCACGGCTGACTGCGAAAAACCACCTCACTCTGGGACTGGCATTTCCTTATCGAGCCGCACAATTTCCGACCACAACAACCGGCAGGTGGCACCTGGAAGTTGGATGTTTCGTGCGAAAGTAACTTTACGTTTGCCGTGCGCGGTGTCCGTATGTACGAGGATACTGCCAGCCGTCGCCATCACCATATGAGGGTGATGGTTGGCGTGGTGCCGCGTATGCGGATGTCTAGCTTTTCGCTGGATCCGCCTGGATAGCGGGGAGTGATACAGCGTTCCTTTGCCGGGCTCCTAGATAGGCTCAATTTATGTTGCCTTTAGCGGGTAAAACAGGCAAACAAAAAAAGGAAATCTCAAACCCCTGACCACCAACACGGTACAGGTGGTGAGGGTTTCGGCGATTAATTTGCATTTTGAAAAGGAACTATTCTGCGGGAAAGGTGAAATAGTTGCAAACAACGCCATTCAGGAAGCTATCTTTGTGGCAGAGGAGAGTGTACCTCACGGAGTTGTAGAATGTTTTGCTGGGTTGCGTCGAGAAATAGTTGCTACTATTAGGGCGTAGACCATAGTTGTTGTTGTTCCTTGAGGCAGCACAGTACAGTTCGGTAGCAGCTCAAGTAGTTTGAATACTGATATGTGTTTTTACACTATTATCTAAAGTGCATGCAAGTAGAGCATTTTATTTTCAAGTACATTATATTTAGTGTTTGGTACACATTTGCATCAGCATAAATGCACCTAAATAGCACCTGTCCAGCATCTGACGTAGTTGCACCTTCAGATGGGATCCTAGATCAAACCATTTTATATGACGCCTCTTCCGAGCCGCCACCACTGCGCGAGAAGATTGACAAACGTCAGAGAAATTGCTTATTTATGCTGTTAAGTTTGGCGTTTTTTTGCACTTCCCACACTTTACGTGGGTTCTCCGTGGTCCTCGCCATATTCTGCTTATCGAGAGTAAAACGAGGCAAACGAACGCCAAAGCCGGCCATGATTGAAATCCAATGTCGCACCGGAACCGGTAGCGTCGAGCGCGCTGACAGCTGTCG
>NC_064874.1:10506771-10521771 GCF_943734745.1 Anopheles darlingi | reverse complement strand
AGCGTTTCTCTAAGCTCTGCAGCACCTCGCGTGCAAGATTGCGTGCAAGTGGTGTTGCAAGCGGAGACAGGAGAATCCCGAGCGGAGAAGTGTAGTGATATTGTGGGCGGTGCCGGGCAAGCCCCCAAGCAGTGTAGCGAGAGCGCAAGCGCGCCAGGCGCCGCAAGCAGCGCAGGAAAGGCGGATTCGCGTTCGCCGACCCGGTACACAACTGGGGAAACGGCGGATTTGGCTTCCGAGCTTTACAAGTTCGTGAAGACCAAACACAACATTCATGCGCCGATCAAGGACATGTCCCTGAGAATAAAGGCACTGGCAACGCGTGGGGCGCTGGAGTATGAGCAGCTGGTGGAGAGAGTGTCAAAAGCCGAAAAGGCTCTGAGTGAGGCGGCTGCTCGGGAAAAGCTACTCGAGGAGAGGGTCGCGGCCGTGGAGAAAGCAATTGCCGATGCTTCGAAGACAGCGAAAGCTGTTGACGCTGCGACGCCGAAGCCACGACAGGAGAAAAGGAAACGGGAGTCACCGGGTGTAGAAGAGGAGATGAAAAAGCCCCGGGGACCCGAAGCTAGGGTCGAGGCGGTGGAGGTGGAGGGAGAATGGCAGACGGTGCCTGCTCGCCCGAGGAGAGGGCCGAAGCCACCGGAGCAGGCCAAACAGAAGGAGCCGACAAGAAAGCAGCCGGTTGTGAAGGCAAGAGGAGACGCTCTGTTGGCGAGGGTCACTGAAAAGCTCTCATACGCAGACCTGGTGAAGAAGGTGAAGGCCGATCCGAAGCTGAAGGCCCTCGGCGAGGACGCGGTCAGGATCAGGCAGACCCACGAGGGGGACGTCCTGATCGAGCTGCGTGACGATCCTGCCGTCGACACCCCCGCCTATCGGTCGTTGGTGGAAGCGTCTCTAGGCAAGGAGACGACTGTCAGAGCGTTGACCCAGGAGAGGGTGGTGGAATTCTGGGGATTCGAGACGACAGCCACGGAGGAGGAAGTGAGGGAAGCGGTCACGGAACAGGGCGCACTTGGCGACGTACGGATGAGCATCCATCTAAGAGGCTCATCTGGCGGTAACCAAGGGGCAACAATCCGTCTCCCGGAGGCCGCGGCAGCGAAATTAGTGCAGCTTGGAAAGGTGAAGATCTCGCTCTCACACACACACGGGCAGTGGCTAGAAATGTTAGCTGTCGTTTCGTTCCCTTCGATACCGATGGCCGATAAGCCGCAATTGGCGTAAGACATTGGCAAGGACACTTTATCGCGCGGAGAGCAGATAGGAGGAGAGCCAGTGCAGAACTTATTTTTAAATCATGATGATGGTGTTTCCGGATCCCTCGGTGGTCCTTTCCCCCTTGAAGATGTTTCGAAGTCACAAGTCGTCTGATAAGTTTTGCCCAGCTCTTTGGCATTTGGCGTAGAATTTCTACCAACTTCTTTTGCTCTTCTTTGCACGGTAGTTGAGTAAGATGTTGAGTGCTTCATTCGATGAAATTTAGTACAGCAGCAGCCACGTTGCAGTCTATTAGCGTTGGACAGTGAAAATGCAGAAAATCGATTCTATTCCGCTTAAACGAAAGCAGCACAAGCATGACTACACATACTAGACGCATAAACTTGCCCAGCTCCGTGGCCAGCAAAGGGGAGGAACTTGTAGTTGTGTGAGGCGGCGTGTTTGGACTCCTCGAAACCGCCAGCCTGCGGTTAGTTTACATCCAATTAGACTAATTTGCAAACAATATGTTCTAAACATAGACAGAGAGACCTGGTATGTCGTGCTGGCGCGCTGTCCATGTATCAACGCTAGTGTCCGACATGGCCCAACCTGGTCCGGAAGCTCGACAACGCACGGATTCGATGCAACCGGTTGGCTGTAAGTGGGCCTGAAGGTGCAACTTGATATTGTTTTAAGGTGACACGGCGTACGGATGTAAGTACATAATGCAATATAGCTTCACAGGAAGTGGGGACAAAGTGGCAGCGAAGGTTAAACGAACATAGAAGCATTTCTATTGAAGTAAACTAGGGCGTTGTGCAAAAGATTCCATTCACAAAAGGTAACTTTAGCTGCACTTTGTCGGTCCATAATTCAATTAATCGAAAATATAATCCAAAACGGACCGGAGCGTCTTTCTAAAGGGATGCGCTTCATTTAATTAACTTCACATCATCGACCTGGAATGTTCCGGTGAACGCTTATGAATCCGCGGCTTAACTAGGGACGTGGATGTGGAAATGTAATTATTAAAATAATAAACCATGACAGGTTCCACATTATCAACCGAAGGACGGGAAGCGAAGTGTAAACGCGTCAGAAGTATCCTATTCGGCTTAAGCATCCTTTGGGACTCACGTTCCCGAACCCATTTCCTTATTTACGTAGTAAAACAGGAAGGAACACATACGAGCGTGTAGGGTGTACCGTCTTCCTTTTTGTTTTCCCATCGGGAATGTCATGTTGAAAGGAGGGAATCCTTTGGTGATGGCGTCGGTTTTCAAAAGCTCGGGAGACGGGCGCTAAGTAGCGAGCCGTGGGATCCGTAACAAATTGGAAAATTACATTCTACACCCAAAGCAAACAACCCCTCTTTTCACGCACCCCCACTTTCCACGGTAAACGGTGACGATGTGCGAGCGCCCGGTAAACCATTCATTTTGGTGCATTCCCGCTTGAGTCGGTTTAGGCGCACATCCCGGGTTGGTTAGATACGGTCGACCGGTCCCCAACGATTCCACAAATTGTGGACCTGGGTGTAGAGTGGGTTTGCGTTTAAAGGGTACATTAATTCATTCTTATTTATTATCATCTTTAATTTCAGTTAACTTTTCCATTAGAAACTTTGGCAGCCTTGCCTTGGAAGGAGTAACCTCCTAGACAGGGAGGGGCCACACCTCTAGAAAGGTAGCTAGCAAAAGAGTCGTAAAGTTACGTCGAACAAACGAACTTCTACCAACTGCTGGCTAGCAGTTTCTCAAAGTTATCGAATGGTATGCACGGAATACCCGGCGAGCAAAATGGCCACCACGAAGCGCCTGGCGGTGATAACGAGGGACCTTCTTGTTTATTGACATTGAATCTAAACTCGAAAAATGCTTTTCGAAAAAACAGATTAATATTATTGATCTTTCGTCCAAAGTTGACCGAAGCATTTTCCAAAACTAAACAGAACGCTATCGGTAGCAGCTGCTGCTGATTACAATGCGAGACATCACTTGAGCTGCTACGCAACAGCGAAACTAGAAGAGCGCAAAGAACGCGGTAATGATGTTCGCTTCTCGGGGAAGGCGAATGGAAAATATGGTTTGACTTTGCACAGGTTTCTTGGCATGATGCGCACCGGCGTACGGTTTGCCGGCTGCTTTGCACAAATGACACTCTGCACTGTCATCGGTTTCTCCTTCAGTAAGCACCAGCTTACGTTGGTGGTAAGCTTTTCGGGGGGAAAATTCGTTTCATTTTCCCGTTGGTTGTGGGAGCAATAAGCGGCTTTTACGCCAGGAAATGGACTGCAGGAAAGTCGGCGGGTTCATTCTTTGGTTATTTTTAGTGTTAGTTGTTTGCCGTGGTTACCGTCATAGTTGGCCTGAAAAAGCAACGAAACCCCCGTAAAGGTATGTGATGGTCATCAGAAGCATCTGGCTTCAATTTATGAAAATTATTCCAGCGCACCAATGTGAAATCATAAAAGTCAAACCGGAATGCGGTGCTCGCGGGTATAATCAAACGAACAATCGCAATGAATCGCAATATCGCGAGTAATTCCTTTGACAAGCGGTTAATTACTCATCGATTAATGAGCTTACCAAGGGCCAAATGGAACCTATTGATTCTGAATCGCACTCAACAACAGTCGCGATCAACGTACGCATATACGTAAAACATTCATATCGATGAAAGGGATGCAAAATATGTGTATTTTTTTCATGGAAAACGGTACATTACCTCGCGGCAGGAGTCCATTTTCGATTACCTTCGCCTCCAACAGGAGTCGGGGCAAAAGCAGGCAGATTGCAGTGATGATATGTATGAAGGCGGACGTGGGCCCACCGTGGATCCAGAGCGAGCTGCAAAAGAGGGGAAGAGAAACATGAAACGAAAATTATGCAAAAAATGTTGCCTGACATTTAACCTTCATTAAATATTTGGTAGCATCCGGGGCAGCGATATGACCTACGCTTATCACAATTTCATTTACAATGTTTTAACAGTTTCTCGGCCATCTGTATTTCCGGTTTTTTTCTTTCATGTAGTTTAGTTGATATGTATCATAAGGAATTTAATAACATTATTTATGATGTTTCAGCGGTTCTTTAATGCCCTCTAGCAGCCTGAAATTCGCAACATTTCACTCTAAATTATGAGAAACTAGGCCGGACGTGCCCCGCTGGTGCTGCTGCAACGAATGATTTATGACCCAGCATTAAGCTCACAAAAAAGGGACGTTGTCCGTACGGTTCACTACATCGGTCGCATACCAGCAGCCGGATGCATCGAATGACTCCAAGGCAGATCCAAATAGCAGATGACGGTTTGCCGCATAAAGCTTCTGCACCAACGCCACGTTTGCACGTTCTTTCCATGAATTTCCAGCGCTCAATGAAGGAAAGGTTCTGGTCGGGCAAATGCAGCCACTTAAATCAAATAGCTCCCGGGCTATGCCACAAACCGCATAGCGCTCAACAGGAGGACCCCCTTCATGGACGTTAACCGGAAGAGGACCGGTCGTAGCGACTGTGAGCTACAGGACGCCAGTGATCGCCTGTCGTAAGGTGTCCTAAAGGGGGCAAAGATTAGATTGATCGAGTGAAAATGAGTGACAATCTGGTGCAAACAGAAGCTAATGCGTGTTTGCTATTTTGATGCTTATAAGTAGGTGGTGCTATCCGATCTCATCAACAACGGTGAAGCCTGGATGAAGTTGGCTTCCCGAGAGCAAGGATTCTGATGTAAAAACTTAGAAAATGTGAAAAATATTTATGAAATATTTTCTAGAAGCTTCAAACTTTGACCTAATTCACGAATCATTCGCTGTCAAAAGCACAACTAAGGTGCTCCATTGGGTTGCATAGAATTGAAGAAAAGCCACCCCTCGAGTGGCTTTGGCTTACCGAAAAGACGATCTTTTAATGCCAGCTGCACACTCACCGCGGTCGTGGTTTGCATAAGATTTATAGTTCTCGCAAGTTCGCAAATCTGCGTGCAAAAGCACGATTCTGTCTTGCATTTGGCCAAACGGGTGCGGTATAAGTTGTGCTTATCAGCCAAAGCAGATGCTGCACATCGGAGCGGTTGAATAGCGCCACGCTGGTGATCCTAATGCCTTCCTCCGATTGTTGCCATAACCACAAATACACGCAACGTCGTGGAAGAAGAGTGTTGTGGGAACGAAATTGCTCCACGGAGAAACGACAGCCTTCCACCGAGGAGGTAATTGCTTCAGGGGCGATTGTTACTTCAGAATGGGATTAGAAATTTGCCGTGAAGGATTAGATGAATAGCGCTCGATGGATGGCTCGTCCGCTACCGAATCTATCACCGAAACCCCAACCGGAGCGCCACGTTCCCGGTCGGGAGCTGACGTTAGTGGAGTAGTTTTTAATTAAAGTTGTGCCATCGTCGACGTGCGCATTTCACGCCACCGTCCTATCAACCGAAAGCTATCGAGCGTAGCGAAGCTGCTCGCTGTGCAAGGGGGTTGGGAGGAAAACTTGATCCAGCATCTTCCATTCTTCGGGATGTTGGCTTTCCGTTGGTATTAGGTTGACGTGCTCCTGGAACAATGTCGATACCCTGACGCAAAGATGCGGCTAGAGTAACCGCCTCACGTCAGCACTTTCCGAAGGCAAAGTCTTGTCTTCTTGAGGACGCGAAACTATACGCAGACTCGTACGGGAAGCGCGCGCAAAAAGCGCGATTGCGTAATGAGAATATAATGAGTATTGCTACGCCTGGCGCAGACTAACTGTTAGGTTGTGGATGGTTCGAGAGCTAGAAATAATTGTCTGACAAGACAAACATAAATACAATTATGTGGCGCTCTCTTGCGGGAAGCTTGAATTTCTTGTGGTCTCGCTAAACTCTTTCCCCGAACTGGGTGATTAGGAGCGTTGGCTTTAGTTGTTGAAGTTAGGGTTTGAGTTTGACACGTTTGCAATTAGGCAGAGGAGTTCGCGATTAGTTAAGTTCGTGAAAAGTCTCTAGTAATTTGAATCGAACTATACTGTAATACCATGACTTTGTTCGTATTCCTTGTAAACGCATCAAAGTGTACTGCAGCTAATAAGCCGTCTCAACTTACCGAAGCGTTCCCTCGAAGGCTTCCTCTTCGAGACCATCGTGTCCGGTGGAGGATCCTGCGCCCGGCCACAGTTTCGTACCGGACGCCAGCTTCATGCCATCATTGGCCAGATTGCCAACGCGGAACAGTGCGGAGGCGAGTAGCAGCGGCAGGAACAACACCACTAGCCCACAGAACACGATCTGTATGTCCAGCTCCGTCGTCGGTTTGTCGTACTTCCAACTCAGCGCCGACAGTCCGATGTACCGGTGTGTACCCTGGACGATCAGGTAGCCCTGCAGCAACGTTATCAGTATGCCGTACCAGATGGACCAGAGCGTGTTGAGGTGCAGCCGGCGACGCCTATGCTTCCCTGGACAGGGATCACCCAGGCCCGTCACTTGTCGTCGAAGTGACCCCGAGTTTCCGACATATTGCGCCGTAGCCGTGGTGTTACTGCTCGTCAGCACGACGCTGCTGTGCGAGATGCTCGAGTTAAGGCTCTGGCATTGCTTCGACGAAGCGGTCGAGGTGGCGGTAATGTTGAGCAGCGATCGATTCTTCTTCGACGACACCATCGTAATGTCGCCACCGTTCTCGTACCCTACTAGCGATCCAGTTATCGACATCCTGTTACTGCCGACCACACAGACACGTTCGCGAAAGTCTTGCTTCCTCTTTGAATATTTCAAAAGGCAGGAATAATTCAAACACCTAGTGCAGGTGTGCAGACCAGAAGGTGGGTCTTGAGGTCGAGAAGGGGTGAAGTCAATCTATACTAGCAGAGCTGCTCCTCCGACCGATGGTTTTACAACTAATGATGTTTCTCTTCGGTGTTTGACATAGCAAGAGACTAGATTTGGCGAGCGCGTCGTGTATGAGTGGATGAGTGCAGTGTGTGGTGCACGAGAAATGAATAATGTAGCATCGTTGTCCTCGCTGTTCCGCTGTTCGACTGCTACGCTACGTGTTCTGCAGCAGGGCCTTCGGTTGCCTTCGATATGTGGTGGTGCTCATGGTGCCGGAAGGCGTCGCTGCGCCACTCTAATCCGATAGGAATCTGGAATGAAGAATGAAGCAATATACGAAGTGTGTTAATAGTTGATAACGCATTTGGTTCATAATCATTATCACGCTCAAAGCGTAGATGAGCTTGTTTGAAGACATTTAGCTAAATTATGACTTTTTTCTAAAAAAAAGAACAATTCAACTATGCTAATAACAATAGCTTGCTTCTAGAAAGGATTTGAAGTTTTTTCTTGGATAAAAAACGAAAGTAACGATCAGAATAACTTTTAAAATACTTCACCACAAATTGGATACAGCAGGCACCATCTGGTGCACTTCGACGATGTTATTATCGCCTGTAAATGGACCAAACGCGAGCCGGTCCCTTCTGAGTAAGCAATTTAATTTGTTATACAATCCGCTTATAACGTCTCGTTCCTTTTTGCACTCCTTATGCCACTCCCCAGAGAGGTAAGGAACCCGTGGAAAACCACCAAGTGGTTTGCATTTGCACGGCATCACGTGCCGATACAGCGTTATTTTCGTGGAAAACCAGCACCATTTGTGACTCATTTTGCTCAGGTGCTTCTCCGTAAATCGATGCTGATTCATCAGCACCTTCAGGTTACTCCCGAGGATTCTCTCTTTCCATTTTTGCTTTCCTCGGCGATGGGCGAAGGTAAATGGACGCCAGATTGCTTTCCTGTTCTTAAAACGCTGGAATAGAAAAACCACAATCTATGGGCGTGTGGTTTTTGTGTACCAATCGAGTACACCTACTTTGCTATCGTCTCGAAGAATTGAGGAGAAGTCTTAGAACCAAAAGCACACATTACGTAAATGGTAAGATGTGGTGTGTGGTGACCGGTCCACTGAACTCACCGGTCAGTGGCCCACTTCCTCAGCCAGCATTAGCTCCCGATCGACGCTAGACGTCGCACAGACGTAATGCTCTTGCCGATGATGTCGAAACCACAGCGCGCTCTCCACCGAGAACCACCTTCTGGATCTTGCTAGTGTTTCCCCCTGCGGGATTCCGTTCGGTATTATTGTTTATTTGTCTCGCCGGTTTTTATGCGACAACCCAAAACCTACTAACACTATGTACGATTTCAAAAGCAAATAAAAATAAAATGGTTCAAAGTGGAATGGGACGATAGGACAGAGCAGAAGGAAAAGAAAATGAAAAAAAAACCGGATCTCAAATAGCTGGTTCCGTTGGTTGGATTTTCATTCAGACACGAACGAGAGGAGAGAGTCAGCCAGACGATCGATTTTTGCTACAATTTTCCGAAACGCTTTAAGCATCCCGTGGCCACGGTGTGTCGGGGAACAGGACTCGACTCCAGTCCAGTCCACGAAACGACAGGGAACTGCCGTGGTTTAGCCGGGACGCCGTGAAATAGAACCGTCGCGTAATGGGAGTCGCAGCTGGCGCGGGATTTGAAGGGAGAGCAAGTTTGAGCATAAGTTTCTTTTTTCATTTTTCGCCGAAACGAAGGTGATTGTTATGGTGATGAGGACAGCCAGAGCAGCAGCAACAGCAGCAGCAGCGTTAGCAGCCCATCAGACCGCGGAGTGTGTGCATTCGCCAGGACCGAACACGAACCGAACAGAGCCAAACACTCACAAAAAAAAACTTGCAATCGACGATGACGGTCGCGACTACCGCGTGCTGATGGTGATGATGATAATGTAGTGGAAGTTCTCGTGAGCAAATAATATCAAATTGGTGAACAGACTGGTCCGCGTTTGTGGGTATGTCTGTGTGCGAGTGGGAGAGAGTTTCCACGAGCAAAAAATGCACTCGACAGTCATCTGCATTGTTCCGCTTCAACAGCGGGTTTTATGCTAGCAGTGCCACAAAAGCTTATTTAAATAATTCAGCAGCGTAGCTCTTGGAGTGTTTGATTATCTGAAGCTTAGTGACCAAGCGGCGCTAGAGGCCCTTCTGCTTTTAAACAGGAAAATTATTCATGATACTCATTGAAAAACGTTAGATTAACAAAAGTGAAACTTTGTTGCGCGTCCGCGTCGAGCATTATTTGGATTTCAAAACTATACGTCAATTATATAACTTGATTTCTTTTAATCAAAACTACGAAACGCACAGCGTTTATCGTTTACTACTCGATGGGCGGCACTTTAGCGAAGGCATTTCATTGCACAACTCAAACTCCCTAAAACCATTCCTTCCGCATGTGCATAGTGCACTTGAGCAGCGAATGCACTTTTCCCTATAGACCACTCAAACCAACTTGCGCAACTTGGTGCGATGGATGCGGCGTGGATCGACGAGTTCTACCCATCAAGATTGATGAACGAGCATCTTCCAGGCCCCCGAGGCGGAGAATGAAATCTACGGTTGCGACCTACTTTTTGCATTTCCCGAATGCTCTGCTGGCCGGTGGCTTTGCCGGTGAAGGTGGCCGAGCTGTTCCACATTTTTTGAAGTGGGCTCTTGGAAGAAAATGAGGCAAAAGTAGAGCGCGCGCGAGTGACTCTTGAGATTGAAAAGCATGCCCAGCAGCAGCAGCAGCAGCAGCAACGAGAGGACTTCTGGTGAAAACGCGGCAGAGGTAAGTAGAGCCGTCATCGTCGCACTTTTCTGGCGTAGTAATAGTTCGTCTTCGTAGGAATCATTTCCATTTTACTAATGAAAAACATTAGCCCGCGCATCGGGCAGCGCAACGAGGGACGTGGAGAGGAGCCAACAATTCCAAAACAGAAGTCCCAGAGGATCGTGAGGATTTTCTGAGAATCGGAAACACCCTGGCGAGTGAATATTATGTAAGCTAATGCTCTGGAAGATTCGTCGTGCCGACGGCTCGATGCGATTTTGGCCCCCGAGGGACTAATTAAAAATCGATATCAATTAGTTGTCTGTTTCCTGTTGTTGGTTGGTGGCCGTGGACGATAGGCCTCGGCATTATCACCCCTTCAAATGAGCTGTCGATTTGGATGTCTGTGTCGTACGGTGACGCGTGGAATTCGATGGAATTCGAGCACCACAGGCACGACGACGACGACAGGCGTAGCAACTATAATAAGCCGATCAATTATCATTATCACCCAACGCAGCGAAAGCATCCTCGATGGATATGGATCCACCTTCCAAATGGTGCCAGATAGCGTAAGAAAGAGAGAGAGAGAGAGAGGTAGAGCTTACGGTGGACTGAGCTTGAGTTGTTGACAGGCCGCCAGCAGCAGCCCGAGTAATGCGATCCCGCATCCCGAACTTCGCACCAAATTTAATTTGGTATAATCAGAATGAATTTAACGTCCCTTAACTGGTAATGAAGGGGAATTACAGGCTAACACAGTGATGGAGAGGGCAGCAAAATGGTTAAAGCAGTTAATCCGGCTCGCCTCGCGCTGTAAACTCCTTTGAACTCCAACGCATCCTTTATTAAATCCCTGGGCAAGGATGAAAGGATATGGGTGCTTTTAAGCCGCTCCGGTGCTGCCGGTGCCGCTGGACGTTAATTGAATATTTCCTGCCGCAATGTCCTGCCGCCACAACCACCATTAGAAATCTGAGAAAAGTCTGGTTCCGGTTCGAGGACCGTAGGACCAAAAAAATGAAAAAGGCTCGCCGGTGGCTCGAATGCGGGCATTTTATTTCACCGTTGGACACACCAGCTCGTCTCGTCGTCGCGCTCGCTGGGCGTTGATTGATGAGCGACCGACTCGCGTAATTTGATATTCGTAATTGACCGCAAACCGTTCCCGTCCTGTCATGTTGCTGGCCCGTAATAAATTCATTAACCATTCTTGGGCCAGGGCACAACTGGCGCATCCGTTTGCAGCGTGAGGGCACCATTTGGATTTCTCTGACTCTGGAGTCCTGCTGCTGCTGCTGGCCGGAGTGATAAATCGCATTCGCGGTGGCGGCCACCGAAGCGTCGCTGCAGTGGAGCGCGAAGAAATATAATATTTAAAACCACTAGCGCGCACCCATTGCGGACCGTTTTCGACCAAGGTTGCGGTGGTTCCGTGTGCCAACTGGGGATAACCGTTTTTAATAAAATTACGATTTCCATGACGGGACATCCGGTGGAACGTAACACGCGGGCTACCGGCTATGTATCTTGTTGACAGAATTTTCTTCGATTTCCCGTCACCGCAGAAACGGAGAAAGAGCGCAGAGAGAGAGAGAGAGAGAGAGGTATTGGTGTAGGGTGGCCACTTTTTTCGAAATTAATTACAACATAATGCAGTCGATAATCTCATTAGTTGGTGTCGCAGTCGCGCAGAACCGGGAGCGGTGGCATTCCCGTCAACCTGTCTGTCGTTTGGTGGTTAAAACTCTCGGCTTTTTAGGTCGTGGAGCGGGGGGTTTGAGGGATTAATTAATGTTGCCACGAAGCCAGGCATCGAAACTATAATAAATGGTGTGATTAAACAGCGCAATAAATGTTCGCTATTTATCATTAACGAACGCTTTTAGTTCCCTTTGCCCTTTTTGCATCTTTAAAAGTCATAAACTTATTAAAAATGTGAAGTACGTTGTTGTTGTTTAACTTATTGTAAGGAGTTAGAAAATCCCAATACAAATTTCACTTCCTGCTAAACCAAAAATTTATCCCAACGAAGACACCTTCGCGACGATTAATGTACTGCTGTGATAACGTACAAATGCCTTAGCAGAAACATACACACACACACGGCAACAGCGGCGGCAAACAAACCACTTCCTGCAGGCGGTAAAAATAATCATAAATTCGCCCATCAAATCGCACGTTCAGATGGTCTCGCGGAACAACCTTCCATCGCCTCGCGGGTCTTCAATTCAATTATGTGGAGCAGCATTTTTATCGCGCTTGTCTCTTTGAGATGAAGAAGTCTTACAGGGATCGGCGAAGGAGCGTGTGTAGGTCAGGTCAGGGGAAGTTTTGAAACGATTTTTCCTGCGCCAGGACAACGCTACGCGTTAGGAAAATGAGAACACATTCCGATCGCAAACAGGGACGCGGCTCGAAAAATTACCTGCTGTGTTTATGTGCCCAATACCACACCAGTGCGTGTGTGTGTGTCTGTATTTGTTGTTTGCTTCGGGGCCACGGAGTTTGCACGATCTTTGGTGTTTATTTTTTATGACGCCATAATCTCGTCAAGAATGATGGAGCAGGTTGGTGCTGGTTGGAGTGTACACACTTGCGGCTCCACGTGGCCAATGGATTTTTATGTTCTATTTATGTTTTGTTTTCCTGGTAATGTAGCCCCAACACCATCCCATTCCAACAGACGGAAATGCTTTGCAGTGCGCGGAAAGATGTCTTTAAAAGCAATTCCCGGGACGTCGTTCATTTTCTATTAAAGTTTGGTTCGTTCGACATCACGTCCCGGCAGCTTATCATGCTGCCGAGCTGAGTTTGCCTTGGGACGGAAGTGGTCGAAGGTAAAGAATAGAAGCTCTTCCCATAGATTCACACGGTAGAACTCACCGTTGGTTGGAGAAGCACGCTGGCGCAACAAAACTTGAACCATTTTATCGTCGATTGTTTAGTTCCCCGAAGGACGAATGTGGAACACAACAAATACAAACAAAAGTTAGTTAATTGAAAATTAAAATTAAAGAGCAGTAGTAGAGGGAGTGTGAGAGATACTGCTCGTAGAAGTTTAGTCTGTTGTACTGGAAAAAATCAGAGAAAACACTTAAATCAATCATACTGTTAAAGGTAATTCGGTTAAATCCAACTTCATCATCGAAAAAGTCGAAACCAGTTGGCAAACGACATCGACTCAACTCAAGTGGATAAATAAAACGAATAATTGACCCTCGAACCGACCAAGCTACGGTGAAGCGCCGTGGATGGTTTTTACCAAAACAGGCACCATGTGACGACAACGCCGCTGCCCCGACGGATCCAATCGCTCACGCTTCCCGGTGGCGGCTCAGTTGACTGTGAACGGCCCCGTCGTCCTCGGAAAGACGGATTGCAGTGTTTGTTTGCAGTGCGACTCAATTGCAGTGGTAATCGTCTCCCTCAGTCTCCCATCCCATCCCATCATCCTCTCATCGTCATCAGGCTCGACTTCATTTCCGGTTGTACCCGATGGTCCAGTAGGACATATTCATCATTCCGGTGTGTAACGCGTTCCCCGGGTGAAGGAGGAGTTTGGGCACAACGAAAAACAAATGTCACTCAACCGACGAGCGGTGGTCTAGTAGTCCCTGGTAGTCACGGCTAGGCTACGTTGTGTCGTTTTCCATGGGTTAGTAGCTGTTCCGGCGTTCCAGCTGACGATAAATTCGGTGATGGATTGAGCACCAACGTGTATGGTGAGCACGTGGCCCATACACACACACACACACACACACACACACACACACACACACACACACACACACACACACAGGGTGAGTCTCGAAACAGTCCATGCGTTACTCGGGCACACCGAGATGAAGCCAGCTGTTGCCCTATGACCCCACAGTGTCAACGAAGACGAGCGAGTCCATGGTTTGTATTTTATTTTCATGAAGCGAACAACAAAACAAGCCCATCATCGGTGGAGGCGGCTTATCGTGCGTAAGGTGTCTACGGACCATTAAAACTCACTTTCGCCGACAATCACGCACGGCCCGCAGTCCGATTTACGATGACTGCGGGAACCCATTTTGCCAACGTTTCGTTGCGTGTACGTGTACGGACGTCGTTTTCTGCAAACATCATTCATGCTCGACTTATCCCCCCCGTGCAGTAAAGGCCGACGTAAGGGGGAGTTTGTATTGCTGAGGGCATCATTCCACGTATCCATTACTATCATAAGCTACATCATCTTTAACATCATCGTCATCAGCATCCGCATCATTGTTATGATGTTGATAACCGTAAACGTATCTCCTTTCTCTGGGGTTAAAACGATGAGAATGTGAAATGAATTTGTTATACATTCTTCTTGTTCAATAATATTCAATTCACTTCCAGCGATCCTTGATGTCTAGAAATAACAATAAAAACATACTGAAACAGTGAAATAAATTTCTGGATAAGTTATCACAAGAAACTGAGACAGAAGAGGAACACAACGAGACATTGTAGATGACAATCTGCTCACAATGTAGAAGAAAACATAAAAAAAGAATCTAGAGCGCATCCATTACTCGCTGAGCAGACAAGATGCTAGCCCCTTGTGGAAACGAAAACAACCGATTGATAGTTAGTTTTAGTGCAGGTTATCTATCGTACGTACAGTACTCTGTAGGACAAGAACGAAGAGATGAATAAAGGAAAACTCCGTCGAGCACGACCGTACAATGGAGAACAAAATGTGTTTCTTCTGTCTGCACTGTGCACCGAGAAAACATCCAGCGAAGCTTCTTTTCCACTCGATATCTTTTCCATTTTCACCGAACACGAGACGCCGGCACGACCTCGGCTAGACGACCATCGCCCGTCAATGGAAGAAAAACTATGCATTGCCGGTCGTTGCGCGACGACGTGTCGTCTTTAGTCGCCACCGGGGTAACCTGTACGACCGTCTAACCTGGCCTGGCAGTCCCTTCTGGTCTGGTGTTTTTCTTTTGCTTTTCATGGAATACGGTAATGCAACGTGATCCCGGGAGTGCCAGGTCACCTGGATCACCATCAATAGCGAACGAACGAACGAACGATCGAGAACGTGACATTCGCCGAATGTCCACCAAGCGTCTCCATCGATAGTTCCACTTTAGATCGACAGATGACGGCCAAGGTGGGGTAATCGAAGGGCACCAAACTAAC
>NC_064874.1:10484271-10501771 GCF_943734745.1 Anopheles darlingi | reverse complement strand
TCGTCAAATTAATCTCCTGCCATCACTCGAGCATGTTCATTACTGCTGACTGAGACCATTGTTCTAGCATTTCTCTTTTTCTGCTCGACGTGCAATCACAGCATGTCTTGAGTGTAAGAATTGTGCAGCTGCTACAGATATGAGTTCTACTGGAAAAACAGAAACGGTAGCTTCTTTTCTTCACAATAACAAATTTGAAGTAGTAGAAGATGTAATCGACTTCTACAACTTTGCTATTCTTGGATAAATTGACATAAAATCGGAAATTGCCGGGAGAAAAAGAGACATCCAATGTTCAGGGGAACAACCTTTCGATGAAACACTGCACCCTGCGCTTACCAACCAATTTCGGGGGGATGAAAATGCCATGAATCATGCCATATTTAAGATGGACGAAAGGGAGATACCGCGGTGATATTGCGGAGAGCATAAATCACCTCTTTAAATGGGCATCCATCTATCAAATCTCTCCAGGTTCAAACGAATATATGAACCACGGATGGACCACGCTAAGTAGAAGAAAAAATCGATAACGAACTCCGGCAGCCCCTGGTTCCCATCGAGAAAGGAGCAAAGATGATAAGTTGTTCTCCTCAAGAATCGAAGCTGGTTTTCCATTCAGCAGAACCAACACGATGCTCCCGCAAAACCACAAAGTATGTGCGAAGTAGTAACGGTAATTCGCTCATGAGTTTGGCTTTCTCTTCTCTTATTTTGAGGCTGCAAAGCTGCATGCATGCCAACCAGACCTTCATAATATCCATTCGCTGGTCGCCACCCCCCAAACCTACGCTAAATGCGCCTTGTTGTCTGGAACACTAAATGGTGCCCAACGGAGACAGTGGCGAATGATTTGTTTTGTTTCCCTGGCACACAGTTCCCATGGCAGTTTTACACCGGCAGCACCGGCTATGGCGTACGTTGGTTACGATGTTACGTTCTCGGTGGCAGCCGTACCCCGGGCTCTGAAGGGAGCACCAGCAAAAGCCAAACTGTTAAGAAATAATTCATCCGGTGGCTTAGTCAGTGCCCCAGCGCCACACTAAGCGACCGGAATGCCTTCCAAATGGCCAGCCAGAAATGAATGTGTTGCGAGCTTGCGAAATGGCTGCTGCTGCCACCGCGCTTGTTGTTGCTGTTGCTTCTGAAATTCAAATTATCGCGCAACCGACTTCCTGTCGCTGACAGACGGACTATAGTTGGCGTTGGTTGGTTAGCGCAAGTCAAGAGCACAGAAGTCAGTGTTTGGCGTGCCACAGCAGCAGCGTCGCTTTTGTTGCGTTGTTTTCACCTCACGTACAAAAGGGGAATTGTCAATAGAGACGGTGGCGAGAGGTTGGTGCGAACGAAGCAATAGCGCCCGGCCTAGACGATAGGCGCATGATGGAGACGCCTGGTGATGACGTCTGCCACTGACACTGGCTGCTGAAAGGTCCCGGCTGATTCTCCCGGGGGAGTTGATGGCGGGGAAATCGTCCAAAGTGACCGTGAAGCATAATTGTTCATGCATTTATGCTTTATCATCTCACTCCATCGCCGTTTTGTGTGGTGCTGCGGTTTGGTTGAGCGTCGTATCCAACGTTCGCTGCTACCGTGGGTTGCTATGATCCCTCAAGGGGACACACACACTGTGTTACCCCTGTCAAAAAAGTGAGAAAGGAAAAAGGCGGCCCATTCTCTGTCAGTGGCATCCTCTGACAGCCACCATCACCTTCCACAGTCGGTACGTCAAACAGACGCCTTCCTCTTTTTATTGTTTCTCTCTCGGGCTCCGGGCACGTGATAGGTTCGCCTTCGAGTTTAGCCAATTCTGACCCGTTGCTAATCAACACCAATTAGGTGTTTCTCAGTTGGCATCGATGGTTTCATTCGTGGCAAAATGAATTGCCAAAAGTTTATCAACTTGATTGAAAGTTACTCTCAACAATGGCCCCAAGCAGGGGTCCACCAGAATCCAGACCAGAATTTTGGCAGGAAGGGACCATCTGGAAAGGAGACTAAAAATACAGCAACCCCCCTCCCCCCCCCTCCTCGGGCTGAAAGATTAAAACTTTAAATTAATAATGAACCTTCGACGGAGTGGCCACGGAGCGGCTACTTTTATCCACTTTCCAGCGTTCGGAACTTTGAACCGGAGTTAACCCATTGTTGTGGCCACTTTTAAACTCACTCCTGGCGCAGCGTAAAGAAGTGGAAGTCGTCGAGTGAAAAGCTGGTTTTAATTTGCACAACTCTCCACCCAGTCTCTCTCTCTCTCTCTCTTCGATACTACAAGCGATGCTTGACTGAAGGGCCATTTTGGCGCGGTATTTTATTAAAGAAATGCCTGCGCTTCCCCCCTCTTCTACCGCACGGTTCATAATTCGTAGCGGTCGGCTATCGCGTTACACATTGCAAGCAGCCATACCTGAATCCTCTCGTTGCTCAATGACGATACATTATGCGGGCTACCGTATATAAAAAAAGGGGGAAATGAAGAAGCAAAATGGGATCCGCTCACGCTGTTGGCTCAGCATAAATAATATGCTTTCATTTCAATAGAAGCACGACGGAACGTTCGAGTGTGCCCGGTGGAAAGGGAAATGCGAATGTATGCAAGCGCTTGACGATGTTTGGCAGGAAATACAGCACCAGCACCAGCACCAGCACCAGCCACGGCTTACCACCACCAGGTGATGTGCGAATATTTTGCAAATTCTAAATTAAATATTCATCGAATTTTTCGTCGTTTCCGTGGGGATGGGTTGCAGAATGGACTGTGGAAACGCTTGGTGACGCGTGTGTGTCATGGCATATGGTGCAGCTGGTTGGAATGATGGGAATGGTTGGAATAGAAAATGTAAAAAAAGAAGAAAAAGTGACTTACTCATCTTAAGACCGATTTTTCAGATGCGATTTTTGCCAATTATGTCCGATCAATTAACAGCGTTAAGGGTTGTTGAACTATCTTCTTTAAAATGAGATAATGTAAAATCGTGCCCCCTTGAAATAAAAACAAAATGTTTTCTAAATCATACGCGTAATGTTCTGGTGCCACGCACAACTGCGCGCCAAATGAATGCAAAATGAATGCGAAATGTTGTGCTGTTCCCTGCTGTTGCATTACTTACCGCAACGCGACAAGGCCAATAATCATGTTTGCTATCAAAGCCGTGCGGTCCACATATCGCCGGGATTCTCTCTCTTCCCACATACAACACAGACACACACACACGCTAACACCTCCACCGTTATTCTGTGTGATCAACCAAAGGGGAACGATTTGAATCCTGCTGGGCCTTTCTATTGCACGCACGCACGCACGCACGGAACGACGGACAAATCCTGCGCGGAATACGCAAACCGACGCAACGGCCGTCGTCGTTGTCGTCGTCGTTGGGAGCTAATGGCAGAACCGGGACTGCTCGCTCGCGACGACTATAAATGGTTGAATTAAAATCACAGCACGGAAGCAAAATAAATAATGTTGGTCCCTTCCTCCTTCTCTGTTCCCTGCTCCAAACCACGCGGAATTGATTCAGAAATCGTGAAGGAAGTCGCCGGAACCAAGGAACTCCGGTGTCGATAAGTGACCCCACTCGGCGCTCGAGGACAGAAAGAGAGAGCGAGGAAAAGAGGAATGGAAACTGATGGCCTGCCAGAACGCGGAAGACACCCAGGGGTTTGAGAATCGCTCGCTCCAGGACCTGGTGCTGATGGTGTTCGACAGCAATTTCCATTATGCAAGCTCCATGGCGTGGTTTGGGGAGTGGAAAAATAGCAAGCGTCCATTGTGCACAGAGTGACGGAGAGAGGAAAAGAGAAAGAGAGAAAGAGAGGGAAGAGACAAAACTTGAGACCTGCGCCGCATGGTGCCTGTGTATGTGCGTAGGAAAAGCACAAGGAAAAGGATTAAAACCGGGAAGCCGGAGGGCCCAGGATGTGGGAGGCATGCATGAAAAGGACATTCGTCATTCGTCGCATCGAGTAACGGGAAACTGGAATCTCCTGGAACAGAAGGACCCGGCCGTGAAGGAGGTTCCTAGTGATTATTTGTTTGCTTGCTACTCGATGGTTTCCACGAGCAGCTCGACTGAAGGAGACGAGGCGCGTTCGAATTCGAACGAGCCAAGAGCATGATGCAATGATTTATGTCCATTTCGTAGGAGCTTCCCGGCTGCCCTTGGTTCCTGGGACGAAGGAGTTGTTCGAAAGATTTTCTTTCTCTCTCCCTTTTTCCCTTTTCCAACACTTCTATTCGTTTACCAGCTTATCCGGTTCACTGTGCAAGCTGCTATTTACTCAGCACCTCGACCGGCAGCGATATCCCGTTGACCCAGCAGGTCGTCCCCGTATTCCCATTCTGTCAATCGTGCTCTGGTGCTGTTGTCAACGTTGTCAGTGCAAGATCCAGCCGGAGGTTGGATGCAACCATTGGCAATGGGGAGCTATGCAAAACAACAAAAGTTAAGCATACTCGAGCGTGCTGAGATACATGTTTTTTTATCTTTTCGCATTCAGTCACTACAGCTGCAGCAGCAACAGCATCAGCAGTATCCGGACAGCAAGATCAGACCTCACCAAAAGGCCCGACATTCAGTGATTCGATCGACAGCTGCTGTTTACTGCAATAAACTTTCCTGTCCGATACCGTGTTGTATTGCTCTGTGCCATTTCTTGTGCAGACCTTTCCTTCGTGCCGTCATCGTGGTATCACGTAGAAGCACCACATGCCATGCTAACAATGGAGAAACTTCACTCTACGTAGTTTACGGGCATAACATGGTTTCGATTGTGTTTGCATCAGGAACAAGTTTAAAACGAACTTTCCGCACAGGTTACAGCATAACCAATGCATCATCTATTGGATCTGATTCATTGTTCCAATCTCAAATTGATCTGAATTGAATTTTTTGTATCTGTTGAAGCTTTGAAAAGTAGCTCCCTCAAGGTTTTTAACGCAAACGAATATAATGAAATGTACAAATCGCATACAGATTCACATTGGAAAACAA
The DNA here is from genome assembly GCF_943734745.1 of Anopheles darlingi. Taxonomy (NCBI): domain Eukaryota; kingdom Metazoa; phylum Arthropoda; class Insecta; order Diptera; family Culicidae; genus Anopheles; species Anopheles darlingi. The sequence continues at coordinate 10,496,777 of NC_064874.1, read as the reverse complement.
TATCAGAATATTGTGGTATTGATTGAGTTATCGTCTGGCAGATTGTTCAAAAAGTTATTCAAGTAAGTGTTTCAATAAAGAAGAGTTTCATTTGTTCCTTCCAGGGCGATTATCCATGCAGTACTCTTTTTGTTCTCCAAAATAATTCCTGTAATGGAGGCATAAAAGAAAAGAATATTAAACCCTTCCCCATATCCAAAGCTGTAAATCAAAACCGATAAAAAACGGCGTTCCCTGCGGTGGTACTGCGTGACACCGGGCACCGACCGAAGTACCATCACCATTAATCGGTTAAATAAAAAGGCTCCCCGGGAACCAGTATCAGGAGGGAGTGGTGGAAAATTCATCAATCCATTGTTGCGCATGGCGCGGCTGTCATTTTGTCACGCATCTGGGATTTCCATCCCCAAAAAAAAAAACCCAGGCAAGATGGGATTGTTGTTGGGGCGAAAATCCCTTCCGATGTGGTGTGAAACCGTCCGTTTTGCCAGTACAGAGACCCAGTGCAGACAGCGTGGAATGCTTTGGTATCATAGTCCTCATCATGAAGGAGGGATGGCGTTGGTGGGGTTGTGTGGGACAATAAATCAATAAAATTCAAAGCGAGAAAATGTACGAGTGAATACCGTTGAGAAACGTGGCACGGCAACAACAATGCCGCAAGCGAGCATCACTCGGAGGGGGTAGCGGTAGCAATAGAGCCGCCATAGCCGCCAAGGTATGGCTTACGTTGGAGGTTCCATGCGAGTGAACGGCATGCCAGGGTTGAATCAAAACGATGCGCTCTTCAAAGACAATTTTCGTCGGGTGTAATAAACGAAAATACTGTCGGGACCGACCTATGCTGCTTTGGGGGATGAAAAATGTCATGTCCTGCCATCCAACCACTCCCGAAGGGAGGCATTGTTTTGCCGCAGACGTATGGGACGAGATCGAAACGACACACACACACACGCACACAAACAGTTCGTATGGATGACTGGGAGGCAATAAGAAAATTACTTTCAAGCTCGAGCTTGAACCTTCATACGGTTTGATGAAATTCACGAAATGGGGAAAACGTCCGTCGCTACTCCATCCTTTCCAGTTGAAAGGTACAAACGGGCAATATTGAGAGGATGGTGGCACCCCTTCAGCAAAGGGGCGTCCCCTCTCTTTTCTGGCGAGATTCTTAGCATCCGTTTCCCAAGTCAAGTCAACCACTTGAGCAACCACAGACACACACACATCGAGATCGAGACACATTAAAATCCAACCCCATCCCCACTTGGCGGCGACAAAATTGGCCCAACCCTAGACGACTTGGGGGCTATAGAGTGGAAGTTGAAAAGTGTTTATGTGTTATGTGTTTTGTGTGTTGCACAAAAAATGCCGGATCGGATTCAAGCAGTGCACAAGGGAGGACAGACCAAAGGACAATTTGCATGAAACAAAATGTTCCGTTGCCCCAAGGGGAAATTTTGAAATGCATGCGAAGGGCGAAGGGGTGCGAGCCACAGAGGGGGAGAGAGAGAGAATAGATGGGAGGTGTTTTGGGTCACATTTTATAAATATTTTTATCCATCGAGTTTAAGGAATTCTCGATTTTCACTATGGAGATTAGAATTTCTCAAAAACCGTATGGAAAAATCTCGTGCTCTCGATATCAGAATATTATTTCGAACAAATGATTCTGTGGAAATCCTTTTCTCCTTCTACCGTTTGCTGTGAATGGCGCGTTCATCAGAGAAACGTCGAGCAAGGATCATGGTCGCATCGGAATCCCATTTACTCAGTAGACGTTCGTTATGCACGAGTAAAGCGAATAATCGAGTCCGTTGTCTGGCAGGCACAGAGAAAAATGACAGAGAAAAAGCTGGACTCGTTTGTAATAATCGATTTGTCTCGTACTTTGAATCCTTTTGAGCGATGGAATCTGAGGGACTGATTGTCGAGACATCTTTCGTGAGGGAAATGGAGTGTAACCTAGAATGCTTCATTCCCAAATCATGCTTTATGCTTTAAAAGTCTATTAGAAGGTGTCATTTGAATATATAGAGCTATTCTTTAATTTTTTTTGTTATAAGCAATCCTTTTCATTCCAATTTCTTCATTAGAACGTGCATCTTTTCGATCGATTGTAATCAAGAAAGAGAAACAACCCTCACGAACGTCTTAATCACAAAACAAGATGACAATCCGTCGACAAGACCTGGAAGATAGATTCGATATCGTTTGTCATTTTTGGGGAGGGGGTTGATATTACCCTTCCCCAATTCCTCATCGTTTTTGGTGTCCCTTTCACAGAAGCGTGAAATGATGAACGAAAGAGATGATGGCTTGTGGAAGAATATTGCAAATTCAACTTTCGTGCTTCGTACTTTCCGGTGCCGGAAAATTAGGAAACGTGGCACCAGCGAACCGTGTATCGCTCCCAAATAATATCGATAGGAGAGAATACTTAGTCCGCATGATGCGGAATTTCCCTTTATAGTAATCATGAATAGAGATTTGTGTGGTGGAGAAAACAAATTACATTAATGTTGACATTATGCCGTCTGTCAATCGTAATACCAGAGGAAGAGATCCAGGAAAAAGGCATTCAAAGGAATTGCCTGTACTTGAAAAAGTGACAAGGACTGAAGGACATAGGGACTGTGCGTGATTATCTACTAATATTAATGAACTTTACATATTAAACAACATAAAACAACAAAGCATCTGATTGTGGTAGGTACTTTCAAGGGATGGAAAAAAGTGGCCGTCAGTTCGAGTGGCAACTCATTATGTCGGTGCAGTCCTGCCGGTATGCTACCGACGGCACGAATTTGGCGCCAGACAAAGGCTGCTGACGATTTAAATTTCATGATCCGGAGTGCACCATCACCCCCCGCCCGGAACCGGTGGCACGTTTGCAAATTGGACTAACTTTCCTTTATCTCCGCACGATACGCTCGGCGCTAGCAAGCAAGTGTCTCAGGCCGGAAGTGAAATGAATCGTAAAATGTGAACGACAAAAATGAATGACGTTGAGGATTCCTCCCGGCATTATTGGGTTCTCTGGCGCCCTGGCTTCCCTGGCGCCTGTAACGCTCGAGTGGTGGCAAATTAATTCATTTTCGTACACCACATAAGGAGTCTTTTGGGGGTCCATGTGAGACCGATGAGTTGACGGGGGTATGTTAGTTGAGGCATGTTGTTGGGATGAAAATTAAATTTTCTTCGGCCCCGTGATAGCAGAACAGAGACCGGAGCCACGGAGCTAATGGGAGGGACGCTTTGGGACCGCGATAAAGCGGAATGGATCCATTCACCCCATTGGGCTCGGGTTCTTCCGGGTGGGGTTGCCTATTAAAGGACTGATAAAGGCTTGCCTCGAATCTCAATAGTTTCATTCTTCAAGGGTTGGCTCCCATTTCCACGGGTGGAGGAGCTGGTTGTTTGTTTACCTCGCCCCACGTTCGTCAGCCGCAAATGACATCGGGCCTTCGTGTTTGGTCTACAACGACAACGACGACGACGACAGCGACCACGGAGACGGGGACTCGCGGTACATTCTTTCGGGTTCTTTCGTCAATAACCATTAATTTGATTACACTCGACACGAGACACGACACCCACCATCGCTAGCAAGGGCGGCAAGCGCAAGGGATCATTAATAGAGCAACGACCTGGCTTCGTGTCATTTGACCTAAAATACATCCAATGTGGCCCCGATTTTCCGAAAAGTCCCATCATCACCACCGGGGGTGCAATAAAGCTCTGTGGCTTTCCGCTTTATTATGTGCCAGAAATCACGAGAGTCCTTGCTGGCTCGTTGAAGTGTCGAGTGTTTGAAGCCTAAGATTGTCGATTCTTTTAGACGATTCCGGTTTATGAAAAAGTAAAGCTTAAAGCGCATGGCAAAAAAAAATGTCAAACCAACAATATAAAACAAATCATCAAAGATTTTCCATAAAACTCAAACCATTCCGTACATTTTCGTTTCGTTTTCACGATCGAATGCAAATGCGACGATTATTGTCTTCGCTGCGTGGTTTACATTTCAAGGAGCCAAACCAATATAAAAACTTGGCTGGCAGCGTCTCCATTTGGTTCGCAATGTTTTGCCTAATCAACAGTTTATTACCTTTTTGGGGATGTTGCGTGCCGCCACCACAAACTGTGCCAATCATCGACCGAGGAGCACTTGCCTCGCTTGAAGTCACTTAACCTTTATTTCAGGAACGATTGCTGGCTGAGTGACTTGTGCCGGGAATATTGCAGGGGCAGATGTTTGGTATGAGGGGCGAGGTGCGTTAAGAAAAACACATTTTACAAGCCACGTATGCCGAACGCATACTGATTGATAGACATTTGGTATTTCGTCACGTTTCGCTCCGAAAGTTGTTCTATTCCGAGTCCACGCAGTCGTACAGGAAGGTGCGGAAGGAACGGTTACATTGCGAGTGTTATTATTAATTCAGGCTATCGAAGTAAGTCGATGAGAAAATCAATACAACTAACCTAGCAAATGTTTCATGCAGGAATGAGGAACGCTTATGTTAATAAAAACCCAAAATATCAAGTATATATTAACAATGAGGTAGTAAACTTCTCAACAATATCTTACTTCCATACTGTATACTCATTGTAACATAATAAAGGTTGTTTACTTACCCTTCTTTGCTTTGAGTTTAACGTTAATTGAGCCTTTCCTGACGTTTCAATCCTGGAAATAAAAATAAAATTCAATATCTATTATTCTTCTATAAAATCGTACGTTCTATTTGTATTATAATTATCTTGGAGACTCTCATGAAAGCGATCTGGTGTAATCGATGTCCTGATTACAGTCATTGCCTGGGAACTTAAACCTATTCGTGACAGAAACTTTTCAACACGGCATCGTTGCCAATGTTTGAGCACACAATCATCGAATCAATTTTTTATGTGGTTAAAAGTATGGGAAAGTGTCCATGTGTTTTTTGCCTATTTTTTATGAGTTGTCGATCACTTTCTACTGCGATTTTATTTTATTTCGATTGAAGCATTTGTGTTACCACTGTTAAGCTGATCAGAACGGTGTGAGTTGTCGTCGAAATGTCGTTTGTGCAAAACATTTATACTGCGCTTTCGTGCTGGCGTTGCCGCAAGCGTCAAGTGGAAAGATTATCATCCAACAAAGAAGCTCCCGTGGTGCTTCAAATGGCAGTGAGAGTGGGGAATTTGGTTGGTGTCACCAGAACGCCGGACAATCCCTATCGATATGTGGCAATGTTCATATTCTTCACGATCGTGCTATTAATCCCGAAAGTTGCATATGGATATCCGGACGTCGGATCACTGATCACTGGTATGGCAGAGTTGGCATTTCAGTCCAATAACTTCGTCGGAATGCTCATCATGTTTGGACAGAGTAAAAGATTCTCCATTCTGAAGGATCGCATGCAGCAGTTTGCTGATGATAGTGAGATTAGAGGTGCAGAACTGAATGAGTATATCCGAATAATCATTGATGTTTTAAACAGTTTATAGGGAAGGATGCATCCCGCTTATTGATGTACTGAGAACTACGCAACGAAAATGGGAGCGTGCCAACATACTCTTCTGCAAAATATTGTTCTGTTGTTCGAATGTATATTGCTGGAGCCCCGTTACATTTTCCCTCTTGTCGTACTGTGATCGTTTGAGGAATGAGAACAGCACCATGCAGTACGCTCAGCATATGGAGGAGAACTTCTACGGTTTGGAAACCAGGAACTCCTTTGTAAACTCCACCATACTAGCCATCTTTATGATTCCAATGACTTATATGTGTGCACTGATCGGGGGAGCAAAGATGATAATGCTCGTCAACTTGATCGGTTACTGTGCGATGTGTTTCAATCTCATAACCCTTAGGCTACAAGAAGTGGCGCGATGCAACACGCATGCAAAGGATATCAGAAAGATCGTGCAGATGCACCAGGATGCGCTGGAATGTGCTGGAATATTGGAGCAGTATCTCTCGCCAATGCTTTTGCTGCAGATTATAATGGGTGTACTGATTTGGTGCTCTATTCTTCTTTTTTTCACGATCACGGTCCGCAGCGACGATAAAACGTAGTTAATACGAGAAATAAAAATTTTAAAATTTCATTTTTTTTCCTTCCAGGGGTTTCATAATCCGCTATTGATAAACATCACGGAGTTGTTCTTGTACGACACCGCGGAAACAGTTGGACTGTGCTACTTTGGAGAAGCACTTTCCAGAGGGGTATGGTGATGTTACCATGAAATAAAGTTGGAAGATTAAATATATAAATAAAAGATCGTTTCAGAGCCTTGAGATCGGTAGAGCGGTGTATGATGTCAACTGGGAGAGTCAAACGATTGCTGTTCAAGCAGATCTTCAGATGATTTTACTTCGTTCGCAGAGGCCGGTGGGAGTTACTGCAGGAAAGTTTACCTTCATGAATCTGGAACTGTTTGCGGGTGTAAGTTGCAAAGGATTTACCATGTTCCCATAAGCTATTTCCAACCTCTTTATATCGTTTCAGATTGTGCAAAAAACATACTCTTTCTACATTGTGCTTAAAGATGCCATTTAAAATATAGCAGCTTGTTCTGGAAATTGAGCATATGACAGTGAAACTAGAGCCAATTGAAACATCAATAATTACAATAAAAAATTGTATCAACGTAATGTATTTATTGTGTAGTTGTTTCACTGGCTGTGATTATTGTTATTCCGGTATGGATGTTCGTGAATCTTTGTAGGATTGAAGGATTGAAATAAACTCCCAACAATTTGTTAGGCTCTATGACTGGTGACACATAGTGCGAGAAGTTTCCTGCCGGCATAGTTATCTTTGAAGGCTGTTTGAAGGATCTACGAAGAATAGACACTTCATGTTTCCATCTTTTGCATCCTTATTAAGTCGGGCCAATAGCTTTACATTAATTGTGATCTTTCTATTAATGTAAAACAATCACCTCATTTTCAGCAAACAACTAACTCTATTTGATTATAGTTACGAGGTTTACAGGATTAATTTGTGTGTAATTACGGATATAGATCTGTTTCTTTCTCTCATGAATGCTACTTAGATTAATTTACCTATTAAGCATAGCTAGAATAGGATTTGGATAGCAGTTGAATTGATAAGTTTAACGTACAAAATTCTGCTCAGCATTCTGCTAATGTAGGCGCATGGTTTAAACATCAAATATTCTGTTTGTACCATCAGAAATTATAGCCGCTGAAAAACATGAATCAGCTGTGGAAATCTCCTGAACGGCCCCATGTTTGTGATCTAGGCTAATCGATGTCCTGAGTACAGTCATTACCAGCACACTTAAACTTTTTTGCGATGGTAAGATTCCCACAGCGTAATCGTTGCCGATGTTTTTCTCAAAACACACAATCATCGAATCATTTTTTTATGTGGATCGAAGTATGGGAGCGATGATTTTTATCCTTTTATTGTGTGCTGTCCGACAATTTCCAATCTGGTTTTTTATTGAGATCCCACCAGAACATTGAAGCATTTGTGTCATCACAGTTAAGCCGATAAGAACTGAGTGAATTGTCGCACAAATGTCGTTTGTGAACAATATGTGTAGTGCCCTTTCCTGCTGGCGTTGCCGCAAGCGCCAAACGGAAAGTTTTTCATCAAACCAACAAGCTCCCAAGGTGCTTCAAATGGTAGTGAGAGTGGCGAATTTAGTTGGAGTTGCCGGACCACCGGAACATCGCTATCGGTTTGTGGTAGTTTTTGCGTTCTTTATGATCATGATAGTGGTGCCGAAAGTTGCATTCGGTTACCCAGACGTCGGATCACTGATCACCGGAATGGCGGAGCTAGTATTCCAGATCAACAACTGCGTCGGAATGCTGATTTTGTATGTTCTGAATGATGATTTTGTTGAGGTGCGAGATCGCTTTCAGCAGTTTGTCGATAACGGTGAGCAGATGCACGATTTGCTTATTTTCATGAACTCAGATTATTTGTGTTTAAACAGTTGTCGATGATGGATGTGAACCGCTGCTCGAGATGCTGCGAACGAAACACCATCTATTTCAACGGTTCACCAAGGCATTCCTTTCAACACTGTTCTGTACAACAAACATTTATTGCTACAGCCCATTCATGTTTTCACTATGGTCCTTCTGCAACACTTTGCGAAATGAGAATAGCACCATGCAGTACTTTCAGCATATGGAGGAGAACTTCTATGGCCTCGACACTAGAACTACCTTTCTGCCCTCGTTGTTCGTTGGGTTGCTGATGCTCCCGATGATCTATATGTGTGGACTGACTGGAGGGGTGAAGATGGCCATGATCGTCAACATGATCGGTTACTGTGCCATGTGTTTCGATCTTATATCCCTTAAGCTGCAGGAGGTATCACGTACAGGTACCCACGAGAAGGAGATGAAAAAGATCGTGAAGATGCACCAAGATGCCCTAGAGTGCACTAAACTAGTGGAGAAGCAAACTTCGCTGGTGCTCCTTCTTCAAGTGGTGCTGTGCGTATTGATCTGGAGTTTTATTCTACTGTTCTTCACATTCACGGTTGGTAGCAAAAATGCATAATGTTTGGTAAATCCTCCACAAGGTAAACACCATTAAAATAAAATGTTTGGTTTCCATTGCCAGGGAGTTCGTAATTCACAATCGATAAACCTGCTTGTTCTGTTTATGTTTGATACGGCTGAAACGGTTGCATATTGTTACAGTGGCGATGTACTTTCATCTGCGGTATGCCTAGCTTAACGTTATAGTATTTTTTGCGCTAACAAGATCCAACTTTTTACAGGGCTCATTGGTCGCCAAAGCAGTGTACGATGTTAACTGGGAAAGCCAAACGGCTGCTGTACAATCGGATCTTCAGTTGATTCTGCTTCGTGCTCAGCGACCCGTTGGAGTTACTGCGGGGAAATTTAGCTTCATGAGCATTGCGCTTTTCGGGAACGTAAGCAAAGACATGTTATCAATCTAATGACTTCTTAGTTGTACACAAAAACTTATTAATTGTTTTCAGTTGGTGCAAAAAACATACTCTATTTACATTGTATTGAGAGATGTTATTTAAGGATATTCGTGCTACAAACGTTGTAGCAGAGTTGATGTTCCACGTTGTTTGTGAAATCAACTGGAGACTTCAAAGACACAAATATTAAAACATTGTTAATGGCACGTGTGCTGCACTATGTCTTATTGGTTAATCTCGAATAATATCAAAAAATTAGCTGTCACCAAATTGAATCAAAATGTGTAACCGAAAATGGTATTGTCTGAATAACTTGGTATTTATTGCGTCATTGTCAAATTCAGATCTGACTTGATGCTTAAGCACACATGATGAGCGTATTCCAGTCACTGGCGATGCAATACTATATCGAAATGCAAGGCGGTATTGATTATCCTTTATTATCATACCCCCATCATATCGTCAATACAAATAGGAATCGTATGATATAAATTTACAATAAAAACATCAATTCAACCGATCGCATTGCTCATCAATTCAACCGATAATTTAAACAAACACTGGATGAATTTCTTTTTCATGTGCATTTGAATATACTGGTGTTGAATGTCCATCCTAACAGCGCATTGAATCGATGCAGCTTCAGTGTTCATCAGACCAGCGTGAAGTGATTGTTTTGACGAATGGCATTTTTCAAACACTTTTATTCGAGCATTTCATGCTGGAGATGCCGAAAGCGCCAAGTGGAAAACTTTTCAATGGACCAAGAAACTCCTGGTGTACTGCTAATGGTAGCGAGACTTGCGAATTTCATTGGAGTCGATGGAACGACGGAGCATCGCTATCGGTTTGTGGTAATGTTTATGTTCTTCGTGATCGTGGTAGCGGTGCCGAAGATTGCGTTCGGTTACCCAGACGTCGGATCATTGATCATTGGGTTGGCGGAGCTAGCTTTCCAGATCAATAACTTCGTCGGAATGCTCATTATGTTTAGACAGAGTAAAAGATTCTCCAAGCTAAAAGATCGACTGCAGCAGTTTGCTGATGACAGTGAGATTAAAACTGCAGAACTGGATGAGTAGATCTCAATGATCATTTCAATTTTAAACAGTTTATAGTGACGGATGCATTCCGCTGATCGATGCACTGCAAACAAAGAAACGAAAATGGGAGCGCGTCAACATACTCTTCTGCAAAATATTGTTCTGTTCATCGATGATATACTGCTGTACTCCGATTATGTTTTCCCTCTTGTCGTACTATGGTACTTTGCGAAATGAAAACAGTACCATGCAGTATGCTCAGCATATGGAAGAGAACTTCTACGGATTGGAGACTAGGACCTCCTTGGTACATTCTACCATAGTAGCACTCATTATGATTCCGATGACGAACATGTGTGCACTGAATGGAGGAGCAAAGCTTCTAATGCTCGTCAACTTGATCGGTTACTGTGCGATGTGTTTCAATCTCGTAACCCTTAAGCTACAAGAAGTGGCGCGAAGCAACACGCATGCAAAGGATATCAGAAAGATCGTGCAGATGCACCAGGATGTGCTGGAATGTGCTGGCTTGGTAGAGGAGTACGTCTCACCAGTGCTTTTGTTACATATCATAATGGGTGTACTGATTTGGTGCTCTATTCTTCTCTTCTTCACTATCACGGTGTGTAGTAGCGATGATAAGTATTTTAAGAGAGAAATTTAGCTAAAAAATGTGGGGTTCGTCTTCTCTTGCCAGGGTTTCCGAAATTCGCAATCGATAAACATCACGGTGCTGTTCCTGTTTGACACCGCGGAAACAGTTGGACTGTGCTACTTTGGAGAAACACTCTTCAGAGAGGTATGATAATGTTATTATGAAATAAACTTGGAAGAATATTTATTAAGATTGTTTCAGAGCCTCGAGGTTGGCAGAGCGGTGTATGATGTCAACTGGGAGAGTCAAACGATTGCTGTTCAAGCAGATCTTCAGATGATTTTACTTCGTTCGCAGAGGCCGGTGGGAGTTACTGCTGGAAAGTTTACCTTCACGAATCTGAAACTGTTTGCGGGTGTAAGTTGCAAAGGATTTACCATGTTCCCATAAGCTTTTTCCAATCTTTTCATATTGTTTCAGATTGTGCAAAAAACATACTCTTTCTACATTGTGCTGAAAGACGCCATTTAAATACCATTGAAATCTTCGTGATGCTCGAGTACATTTTGCCGTCTAGTCTTGCTGCTAGAATCCGTTATAACTTAAATCATAAAACAAATATGAACACTACCAAGGCATCAATTTATTATTTTTATTTATTTTGTAGTCTTTCACGATTTGCTTATACCTAGTACTCTTGTTTGTGGATCTTTGTAAAGGATTGAAATAAACTGTTGACAATTTGTAAGTCTCTATGACTGGCGATGCATAATACCGCATAGTTATCTTTGAAGGCTGTTTGTGATATTCGAATGTCTGTTTAGTATGCTTCCGCATCTTTTGCATTCTAGTTATGTCGTGTCAACAGATGTTGTAGCTACTTATTGAAAAAAAACCCTCACTATTGTCAGCGATGGTTGTATCTAGATGTTGGGGATTGAGTTGTGTTTTATTAGATTCAAATTTGTTACTTTGCGTTATTCATGCTAACTCATTTACTGCATCATTGGTGTGCTTTTAATGTTAGCGTCAATTAAATGTTTTTATGAAAGCAAGATACTAGGATTAATTTACAATTTCCATATGGTTAAATATTTATTCACTACAACGAATGAAGAAAATAAATTATGTTTCAGTTTTATTTAAAAGAGATAATTTTCATGAAAAAGCTTTATGTTACGAACAGTGACGACTATGCATAGAGAGTTATGTTATGCATAGAGAAAAGAAAACGAATCACATATTTCATTTATGTTTCCAAACTATTGCAGGTTTTGTATGTGACAATTGTCAGACACTCGGTACTTAATGGAATAAAATGTTTTACTGAATAATTATTGGACAATGCAACTATGTTCGCACTGTCTTGCTACTCGCATAAACAATGTAATATTGTATCGAATCAGTTCTACAAAATGACTCTGTTTGTATTTCTTTTTTCTCAAAAAAGATGTAATTATCTACATATTTTTTCTGATTGTGGATCAGATAACATGAACATCTCACGTTTAACTCTGAATCAGCTGCTAGGCAACCTTAACTGCGTATAAATTAAGGTATCGTGATAATTGGATGTACGTCGCTATTGTTGAACACGAATGTTTCGATTGTCTCGAGTAAATTTAAATAAAATGAAAAGAGATTTCAACTATTTTGCGAAAGTAAAATATCGGCCATTCTAACTAAATGTATAATTAGGGTTAGGATGCATAGTGATAAGCTTAATTCATAGCAGTGTCGTAACTAATGGTCAGTGTGATGCTGTAACAGTTGGCTAATTCGTATTCATATTCTACAATGTTTGATTTCTATTTGCATTTTCACAACATGCAAGTATGGTCTGGATACCCTACTTTCCATACAATTCTTTTATTCCTAGTCAAACGGAACATGGTAAAACAGAGCGGCTAGTCAAGAGCCCCTAAACACTT
>NC_064874.1:10476771-10481771 GCF_943734745.1 Anopheles darlingi | reverse complement strand
GTGGCCGGGCCAACGAGATTTGCTGCCAGACACCCGCTTCCTGTCCGGGCAGCAGGAAAAGTTGCATTTTTCTCCAGAGCCTTTCTCTCTCCCCCCATGGATAGACGCAGGAAACTATAGTTTCCGTAGCCCTGGGGAAGGTGCGTTCGGTCGAGTGATTCTATAAATCTTTCCCCATCCTTTCATCCGGCAATCGAGGCGCACCTAAGGAAGTTGTTTCCCGTCCGCCGGGAATATACCAGAAGGCTGCCTCCGGAGGGGCGAATTGTGCTGCATTCGCACGAAATTCTCGTTTTGCGGCCAGCAAGCAGGCGACCGGGTCAATGGTCAATGGTGAAATCGGCATGGAAACTTTTATCCGTCAATCAACTCTTGGGTTGGCATGTCGGACGGTCTCATGTAGCGAACCAACCATACACTATGATTAGAGAAGGCGTTTTCCTGATTACAGACACGGGATTCAATCCGTAACTCGCCATCAGCGGGGCGCAGAGAAGCATTACGTTAATTACGGAGAATTTAATTAGTTCTGTTCTGTCCTTGCCGCAGGATTATCTTTTTCTTTTCCAGAAAGGCAAGTAAAGTAACTCCATCTTCCAAAAAACCAAGAACGACAGCCACACCTTGGCAATATCCTGCCAGAGTGAAACATCACTCTCGCTGTGGTTGCATCCCCTCCAACGGACATTAAACATTAAACCCGACCGAAAACTCGAGTGCAACTTGGGAAATCGTTCGACAGGCCGAGCGGTGTATTGGGCAGCAATCGCCGAAAATCCAATCAATAACAAATAAAATAGAACATTTCCTAGCCACACTTCGCAGGACAGGGCAGAGAAGGGGCTGGTCGTATCCGTCGTATCCGAAATACTTATCAATAAGTACGACGACGGAACTTATGCGATTGAATCCGTCCGTCCGTCGGTCTGCTCGTTCGATTCGAGCCAACAACGGTATTTGACGCCAACAATTTCCTTTTCGTGGTCTACGTTGAGACGGGAATCAATATTATTTTTTCCTACCAATTATGTGTTTCTCTTCCCGCTGAGCTCGCTACCGAGCTGATTTGTGGTTTGGTGAAGGTAGTTTCAATTCAATTTCCGTGTCGTGGTGAGATCCTTCGGCAGGTACAGGATGTTCGTCAACCCTCCGAAGAAGCGTGATATCGGAAACTTTAATTTGTGTGTCACTTGCACGCAACCTTCACTATTATGACTGTCAGAGGGTCGGCATCTAGAGTGAGCAGAAGGAAAAGTATTTTCCCTGCCTCTTGGATAAATATTACGTTTCAAGTAATGCGAGGCGAACGGTCATTGCGAAACGTAGTATTTCCAATCATCGATCGTGAGCAAAGGAAATAGGAAACTTTCTAGAATGTTTAACATATTTTCTTCCCTAAAATATCGGGTGTGTTTATTTCACGTGTTTGGTCCAGAAAAAAAGGATGATAAAAGTTGATCTTTTCCGTTTTTCCGTCGTTCAGCCACTGTACCCGGTAGCATTATACGATACTTTTCATGACAGCTACGTGCTACGGAGCACCATGAACAACATTCGCTTTTGCCCTCTGCACACTATTGGCTGGCTTTTTGTGGCCACTCTCGCGCGAATGTCTGGGCGTGATAGCGTTAAGCCACATTTCCAGCGAATCTTGCCGAACCCAAGAATAACCAGGCAAGCTTGCTCCCGTGATGAATTTTTAGCTCTTCCTGGGCTGCATCTTGGAAGCCTGATAAGTCGGAGTACGGAGCATTGAATCTGAATCCTTAGAGAACTCGCTGTTCGCCCGCTTGTCACACGATTCGAACGAAGCCATTAATTTCAAATGTCTCGCAAGTGTTGCGCCCGGCTCCTGGCGTTCCATTCCTTCTGACAGAGCGCCATGACGAGGAATGAAAAATGAAATTTCTCACACGAGCTACGATTTTGGTGCTAAGTCGGAGCTAGTTGAGGGAGTTTGCTAGGAGCCCGAAACGTTGGCCGCATAAAGACATAAAGCGAGTAGGTAGCTCCCGGAGGGGGGAAATGAAAATTTGGATGGCTTGCACAAAATTTCATGCAGTCCTTCCATTATTCGTCGGCTTGTTTGTTCCCACATCGTTAAACATGATAACTCATATTTAATGGACGAACCGCGATGATAAATATGCATTAGACCGACAGCCGAGCACCACTGGCCGGTAAGTGGTGAGACGATCCCAGCCGGGAAAGTAAATAACATGGAGCTGGGATAAGGGAGTTGAAGAGGTCCTCGAAAAGTGTCATTTCAATCAATACAGCCGCTGATTGAAAATGAATTACTTACTCTTGCCCGAACATGAAGCAGGGTGACATGTACCCGGTAAAATCTACACCAATTTAGCTCCATATTTGATGGAAATTGTCTGAGACTTCCGCAAGAATCCCCCGAGTATCGAAAATTAACATCTCCAGGGAATAATTTGAAGAAAAGCAAATTGTGGAGTACAATATGAGTACTGTATTTATAGTAATGGGTATGTTTCAGGAAACGTGACATTAGGCAATTTTACAAGCCAACTTCAAGAATAAGAAATACATTGATTCAGTCTGGTAGCGGAGGAACTCGAGTGCAGCAGCAATGGTTACTTTATGTTTACTATTGCCCAGTTGTGTTTACCTTGTTGCTCTGATATGAAGAAGGTTATTTTCGTTTCTGCTTTTCAAATTTTGTACTTTTTTTAAATTTCTTTTGATTTATGTAGTCACTGAGACGCCTTCCAGATTTAAACATTTAGTTTTTCATTTATCACTCTGATATTAAATTTGTTGTCAATGTTTACGACACTAGATTACTACTACGCACTACTAATGGACTGTGATAATTGTTGAAAATCGACAAGTACGGTGATTCATTTTCTTATTCTGTAAATGAAAATAAAATATCTTTCATTGAACACTCGATTTCACTGTTAATTGGATTGTGTTTTTGTGAAAGGAGGAGCAAAACCGTCGAATGTTACTCTGTACCTTCTGCACCGCTTTTAAATCCACAAATAAATAAATAGCACAGTACCAGCTGCCGACCGGCAGGTGCTGTGTTAACCGGTAAAGTAGAACGCCGCATACTACCGGGGCGAGATTTCACAAAACATACCGAAACCGGCATCTGGGGAATGTAAACCAATATTGCTCGTGCATGGTATCCCTAAGCTGTTTTACATCGGAGCTACTCTACATTAATCGACATCAATTAGAAGGGAAACAATAAATTCACAATTTCAGAACGCTCCGAATGAATTTTGTCAAATTTCTATTTTAATGTCGACGAAGAACAAACCGAAATGAACGTTGTTAAAAAAGAACGAAACATTATGACCGCATTTTTGTTCGTAAAAGCGACACCAGCAGTATCAGCACCAGTGCCAGAGACAGCAGACAGCTCACAAATACACACAAGAATTGAGATTGAGAGAGTGATAGGTGGCGAAAAATCCGTCGCCAAAAACCATCGCCGCATCGTTGTAACCGAAGGGCCAGCATGCGAATCCTAGCTTGCACTACCGGACACCCGCGTTTGAAGGTACGCGCGCCGTCGGTTGCGGCACTAGTCAAGGCAACCAGCTAACCCGTTCCACACCGATTACGCACTTCGCCAGCCACATGGACGTAGCGCACCGTCACTACCACACGAGCACCATCGAACGCAAGCTAATTGTCCAACACTTCCTCCTACTCTCACGGTGCGGCTCTCGGGTGCGATAAAACATAAGCATAACATCCAGAATCCTCACTGGCACCCCCACTCTAGCGGTGCACTTCCTTTGAGCGGTCGCGAAGGACCAGAAATGGAAGCATGCGAGCGAAAAGACAAAAAAAGGAAATCGATGAACACAACCCCCCGGGGTGGAAGGGCGAAGAGTGCGCGCACACACTAGCACCAGCAGCAGCAGCAAAGTCTCCCTCCCACTTGCCCCACTTCACATCAGCAGCGAATCCGGGGGTTTGCCGTCGTCTCGACGACGATTGTGTCCGCGCGCGCCCGATTCCTACCGTCACACGTGCACCGCTCGAGCTGGCGGGCATGCTGCAGCATGAGGACACATTTCACTAGTTCCGTGCACGAAATCCGCAGTAGATTGCACCGAAAATCACCCCACGAGAACGGAGATTCACGTAGACGGAGCCGCAGAGCCAACCAGATGAACGATATTGCGGAGACGTCAACGGGTGCGCGCTCGGTGCTCTCGCAACTCGATGCTCCGGATTCATGTTGTTGGTTCGGTTGGCCATCACCGTGCTCATTCTCTCGCCTCTGCGTTATCTCTCTGCTCTGCTCAACCCCTGCTAAGGCGATACAGTGACTACCATACACGGCGTATAATGCAGGTTTAGTGTTAAAAATGGCTCAGAATGATGACATTACTTTTCGTCTTGATAAACATATTTCGATCACTGGAAGACTTTTAAATTAAAATTCCAAAAAAGTTCAAAAATCTTTCTCGATTATTGCTTCGCTCCAACCATTCGCTCCCTCATGCTCTCTACCAAAACCCCCCCACAAAACCTTGAGCTAAACGCACAAAATCGCTCACTAGCTCTCTCCGGCTCGGGCGACTGGCTCTCGCACACCAGCAAAATGGCGCCTCGCGCGTGAGATGGTTCGAGAAAATCGATCCGTGTGTAGCGCCTGCGGCTCTGGCACCCGGTCGTCATCGGTTGGTTCCCGGTACCGCGGTGACCGTTTTCGGTGGGTATTTTGATTTTTTTAAATGGCTTTTGGATGATTATGTGACAGAGCAATCGACCGCGGCAGGTGCCGATTTGGTTGGGAGTTGTTTAAACTCGTTAATACAGTTGCTTCAACCGGCGGCATCCCTTGATTCAAGGACAACCCTTTTCGAAGAGTTTTCGAATATTCAAATGAAAGCACACGTGTGAAATCATTTAACGGAATGTTTGCTCGTTTGATTTGAACAATAAATTTGACAATAAAAAAAATCCCTTAAGAAAAGAAACAGATATGGCTGAAATGTTTTTAT